>NC_057732.1:7774676-7816624 GCF_004010195.1 Chiloscyllium plagiosum
GGTTGGGTTGGTGGGGTGTGTGGATCTGACGAGGGAGTCACGGAGGGAGTGGTCTTTACGGAATGCTGATAGGGGAGGGGAGGGAAATATATCCTTGGTGGTGGGGTCCATTTGGAGGTGGCGGAAATGACGGCGGATGATACGCTGTACATGGAGATTGGTGGGGTGGTAGGTACGCTGTACATGGAGATTGGTGGGGTGGTAGGTTTATCTTAGCTGCCCAGAGGCTGTTTGATGTTCCTTTACAACTGCAAAGCGTGTCGCATCAGAGGACATTCCGCAGACACATACAGGAAGTTTGGTTTCAAAAGCCAAGCCAGACCCCGGGAGAAGATACAGGTAAACAGCAACATCCCCACCCTGTGAGAAAGGACAACCTTAAAAAGGTGCACACACAGAGGTATTTTGATATTTCAATACCCCACCGAAGGCAAAAAAACTCCTTGCTGCCTCTCTGGCAGATCTATGGATTATTTTTATTCACTCAAGATGTGTACATGGGCAATGGGCTAGGCCACCTTTCATTGCCCATCCCTGGTTGCCCTTGAGGAGGTGGTGGTGCACTCCTTTCTTGAGTCCCTGCAGTCCATGTGCTGTGGGTAGGTGTACAATACCATTAGGGAGGGACTGATGAACCCCGGAGCTAGAAGTCACTCTCAACGACAATCACTTAACTAAATACTGTAGATCCCATCAGAACCATGGAGAGGGCTGTGGCTGCTGTTGAAAGAACACCTCCAGATTCCCAGGATCAGAAGAGGAGCCAGGACTAAGGAAACTGACATGTGGTGTGGAGTTTCACATGTTCAGGGTAGTGGGAGGGCAGAGAGCAGTTGTGTTGGAAGCAAGGGATGGGGGGTTAGTTCCCAGAAGATATGCCCAAGGCTGAGGTCCAGTCCACAAATTAGGCACTGATTGCTTTTGACCAACGAGCATTCCAAGGTGAGAAACTAACCCAAAGTTAGCAGTTATCAGGAATGCTGGATGGCAACAGGCCCACTTTCAGTGGCTCAACCCTAGTGGAGGTAGGCCGAAGTCTTTTCCTGGTGATTAATTGACCAGTCAATGGCCTTGATTAGTGGTGGGGAGAGAAAGCCGGTCTTCCCACCGGGATCCCAATTTTGGCAGAGACAGGAAGGTATCAGGTTTTGGAATACAACAGCACTCCCACCTCTGCATCTCTAAGCTCACCAACTCTGGAAGTAAACATTGCTGCAGCATATTTAACATTGATGGCTTTTCATCAAAGCAGAAAGGGTCACCAGCCTAAAATGTTTGACACTGTTTTTCTCTCCACAGCTGCTGTCAAACCAGTTGAATATATGACTTGGAGATGCCAGTGTTGGACTGGGGTGGACAGGGGCAATAAAGGGACAGACACAAGCTGCAACAGACAAGTTACCCTTCATTGTCCAGTACTTTCAGGAGCTGAACGACTATGCCATGTTCTTCACAGCTTGCATCACATTATTGATGAGGATGAGCACCTCACCAAGACCTTCCTCATGCCTCCACTTCTCCCCTTTAAACAACCAGCAAACCTTAAAAAGATCATGATTTGTAGCCTTCAGGACAACAACACCAAACTGCCCAGCCTTCAGGGCAACAACACCATTCAACTCTGCCACAGCAGCCACTACAAGACATATCAGAATATCGACATGGGTAAGACCATTACACCTGGGGGCACCTCCCACCATGGACGTGGCGAGTACTCATGTGACTCAGCCAACGTGGTCCATCTCAAATGCTGCAGGCAAGGATGCCCTGAGGTATGGTACATTGGCAAGACCAAGCAGACGCTAAGAAAATGGATGAATGGACACCGTACAACAATCACCAGGCAGGTATGTTTCTTCCCAATAAGGAAACACGTCAGTGGTCCAGGACATTTGGCCTCAGATCTTCGGGTGACCATCCCCCAAGGCGGCTTTCAGGACAAGCAACAATGCAGAATGGCCAAGCAGAGGCTGTTTGCCAAGTTTGGCACCCATGGGAATAGGCACAACTGGGACCTTGGGTTCATATTATACCACAGGTGACCCCACTGCTCTATACACTCTCTCTTTCTCTCACAAAGACACACACACTCACCTGCATACTCACACATCCACACATACCCTCCCTCACTCACTCACAAGCTCTCTCTCATATGCACACACATACACCCCTCCACACTCACACTGACACACGTACCATCTCATACATATCCCACACTCACACTGACACACGTACTATCTCATACATATCCCATCATGCTCACATACACACTTAACCAAGCTTACACGCACACAGGCTATCACATGCACTTACACTCACATGTACACTCAATCTGTCGCTCCTGTATGCGCACACATATAAGCTTATGGGGTGCATTTGTTTTTGCAGAATTTCATTTATTTTGCTCAAATACTGCATGAATCCGTGTAAAACTATACAGAGGGTTTGTCAGTCTGACATAGCATTGGGACACAACAGAGTGCGGGACACCACTTGTCAGAATGGCAGTTGGTGACAAGTGGTATCCCCCAGGGTTCAGTGTTGGGGCCGCAGCTGTTCACTTTATATATTAATGATCTGGATGATGGGGGCATTCTGTCGAAGTTCACCGATGATACCAAATTAGGTGGACAAGTGAGTAGTACTGAGGAGGTGGGGAGGCTGCAGAAAGATTTAGACAGTTTAGGAGAGTGGTCCAGGAAATGGCTGATGAAATTCAATGTGAGCATCTGCGAGGTCTTGCACTTTGGAAAAAAGAATACAAGCATGGACTATTTTCTAAATGGTGAGAAAATTCATAAAGCCAAAGTACAAAGGGATCTGGGAGTGCTAGTCCAGGATTCTCTAAAAGTTGACTTGCAGGTTGAGTCCATGATTAAGAAAGCAAATGTAATGTTGTTATTTATCTCAAAACGATTGGAATATAAAAGCAGCGATGTGCTACTGAGACTTTATAAAGCTCTAGTTCGGGCCCCATTTAGAATACTGTGTCCAATTTTGGGCCTAACACAGATTCACACAGATGATCCCTAGAATGGTAGGCCTAACATACAATGAATGGCTGAGGATCCTGGGATTGTATTTATTATAGTTTAGAAGGTTGGGGGGAGATCTAATAGAAACTTACAAGATAATGCATGGCTTAGAAAGGGTGGACGCTGGGAAGTTGTTTCCGTTAGGCAGGGAGACTAGGACCGGTGGACACAGCCTTAGAATTAGAGGAGGTCAATTTAGAACAGAAATGAGGAGACATTTTTTCAGCCAGAGAGTGGTGGGCCTGTGGGATTCATTGCCACAGAATGTGGTGGAGGCCGGGACGCTAAGTGGCTTCAAGGCAGAGATTGATAAATTCTTGATCTCGCAAGGAATGAAGGGCTATGGGGAGAATACGGGTAAGTAGAGCTTAAATGCCCATCAGCCATGATTAAATGGCGGAGTGGACTCAATGGGCCGAATGGCCTTACTTCCACTCCTATGTCTTATGGTCTTATGGACTTCACAACTATTGTTTAAACAGCTTTTAAATTGTAATTTAAAAGTTGTTCTGGGATTTACATATCAAAGAACAGAAACCAGCATATCCCATTATAAAAGATGACAGTTTTAACCGAAGATTGTTCACTGTATCACATCTCCATGACACTGGACTCCTTTGGCTATAAATTCTGTGAGCATGATCTTAACCTTCACATTCACCTGATGAAAGAGTGGCGCTCCGAAAGTTAGTGCTTCCAAATAAACCTGTTGGACCACAACCTGGTGTTGTGTGATTTTTAACTCTGCTGAATATATCCAGCATTTTCTGTTTTTGTTTCAAATTGCCAGCAGCCATCAGTCATTTATTTTTGTCCCTTCTGATATTTCTTTCAAACGGCAAACCAATTAATCCCACCCTCCCCTCAATTTTCATTGCCATGCAATGTATTTTTGTTTTCTGATTTTAATATTTATCTAATTCCTTATTTACTATTGAATTTATGTCCGCTGCCATTTCTGGCAATGCATTCAAGACCAGAACAAGTGGTTGCTCATTGTCTGCTGGGTCCATGGTCAACTTTCCTAAATCTGTGTCTTTTGGTTAACAACACTCCAGCCAAAGCAAATAATTCCTCCTTATTTATTTTACCAATAGTTTCAACAATAATATGATTATTTTAATGGTGAAAATTCAGCAAGCTCCTTTTTGCAGATATAAACTGTTGTCATTGGGAAATGGTGAGGGAAGGATCATCACCAAAAGACATTGGCCTTTTAGAAGATGAGAACTGAGGAACAAAATGGGAGCACTACATTGCTGGGTGCAGTCTGTAGACCGCTAATTATTGGGAAAGATGAAGAGGAACAAAATTTTCAAGAAAATTACAAAAGGCCACAACAATGCTAGAGTAGTTGCAATGGATGGCTTTAGAACTGGAATTAGAATTAGATTTTATTGTTACATGTACAGAACAACCTCGGTTATCCAAACATAAATTATCCGAATTTCGGATTTATGGGACCTTCCAAACAAGGTCCCATAAAAACGTCACATCAAAGAGGTGTTACCACCACTGGTGCGATGATCACGATCAAGAAATCTGAGTACATCAGCAAGGAGAGTGATGAGTTGATTGCAACAACATGTGGGATTTTAAATGGTCTAATGTTTATGGAGTGAGAAGTGTGGTTGGCAGGTTGGTTAGAAGAGTATTTCAGCAATCAAATAAGATTGCAAATGAATGGATGGGATTTCACCTGGTCTGAAATGGTGAGAGTGTTGTCAGAATTGCGATGAGAATTTTGAATGATCTGCTTCAATTTGAAAGCTCGCGAGTGAAATAAATGAGCATGAGTGAGGAGTTCGCATTGGGTGATGAAAAGGCTGTGTTTGGTATTTCCATTAGAGTCAAAGAGTCATAGAGATGTACAGCATGGAAACAGACCCTTCGGTCTATCCCGTCCATGCCGACCAGATATCCCAACCCAATCTAGTCCCACCTGCCAGCACCCGGCCCATATCCCTCCAAATCCTTCCTATTCATACACCCATCCAAATGCCTCTTAAATATTGCAATTGCACCAGCCTCCACAATTCCTCTGGCAGCTCATTCCATACACAAACTACCCTCTGTGTGAAAATGTTGTCCCTTAGGTCTCTTTTATATCTTTCCCCTCTCACCCTAAACCTATGCTCTCTAGTTCTGGACTCCCCGACCCCAGGGTAAAGACTTTGCCTATTTACCCTATCCATGCCCCTCATAATTTTGAAAACCTCTATAAGGTCACTTTAATTGCAGGAAATTATGACCAAGCCAAATTGCCAAAAATATCCATATTTACTAAGTTGCAACTAATGTTAAGATAGCAAGTGTTTAAAATTAAAAATTACTTCATGTTAGATATAATTATTTTGATTAAGAGTCAAAATGGGCATAATGTTGCATCTAAAGATATATTCACCCAAGATTGATAAAGTTGATGCCAAAATATACATTTAATAGATGCCTTATTTGAAATGTACACGAAGCGGTGGAACAAAGAAACACAAGCACTTCAAACAATAGTGATTGGATATTTTCTTCGAAAAGTAATAACCAACCTCCACCTCAATGAACTTTATTTTTACAAGAGATTTTATTTGCAAATTATCTTGAATTTTTAAGCAATATTCAATGTTTGTAACACATTTTATCGATTGAATGAAATAAAAACTCTGTAAGCATGTTTTTTTATGTAATTATATTCAGTACGGCTTCCTTTGTTTATGATCAGATCGGTTATCCGAACAATCAGTTCTCCGAACAAAATATTCCCCACCCGTCTCGTTCGGATAATTGAAGTTGTTTTGTATTCAAGTACAGGGATACAGGAGTACAGTGAAAAGTTTACTGTAGGGGACGGGCACAACTGAAACGTGGAGCTTATTCAGGGAACAGCTACTGCGGGTCCTTGGTAAGTATATACCTATCAGGCAGGGAGGTAGTGGTTGAGTGAGGGAGCCATGGTTTACTCACAGCACCATCTTAGGTTCAAGGTACAAAATCTTAGGTTAAAAAGTAGACAGATAAGGAAAAATGTTCAACAATAAGGAGAAAGGTTCAAGGGTGGCACAGTGGCTCAGTGGTTAGTACTGCCTCCTCACAGTGCCAGGGACCCGAGTTTGATTCTAGCCTCGGGCAATTGTCTGTGTGGAGTTTGCACTTTCTCCCTGTGTCTGAGTGGGTTTCCTCCGGGTGCTCCGGTTTCCTCCCACGATCCAAAGATGTGCAGGTGAATTGGCTATGTTAAATTGCCCATTGTGTTCAAGGATGTGTATGCTAGGTGCATTAGTTAGGGATAAATGTAAAGTAATAGGGTAGGGGATTTGATCTGGGTGGGATACTCTTCAGAGGATCGGTGTGGACTTATTCGGCCAAATGGTCTGTTTCTACACTGTAGGGATTCTATTACAGTTCTTCTCAGTATAAAGTAGTAAATAAGAAATAAAGTTAAAACTTCAAAATTACAGCCCTTTTATCTATAGACCTGTAGTTGTTCCATGCTGGGAGGGTTACCATGAGGGTTTGATCTCTCTCTAACGCTGGGCTTGATCTCTTTCCTGTGCTGGGCTTAATCTCTCAATTCCAGCATCTCCATGCTGCTGTCTTGCTGCCAACTGCCATCCCTGTCTCTCCCACACTGCGCTCGATCTCTCGGCCCCTGCATTTCCAGCACTGCTGTCTTGCTGCTGACCACCATCCGAGCCACCAGCTGCTTCCACAAAGCCGCCAACCGCCAGATTTCTGCCCGGGCACACCAACTGCCACGTGGCCGGCGGCCAAAGTCCCCGCTCTGGGCCCCCAGCCGTTGCCGTCACTGACACTGCCTCCACAACTGAGCTCCCTCCAGAAGGAGAAAAACAACTGAAAAAAACAAGAAAAAAGCAAGAAAAGAAGAAAGAGAAGTGGTCAGAGTGGACCAGCTCCAGCTCAGGAGCCCTGCTCTGCCACCATCTGCAACATACTTTATCCTCATATTGCCTGGAATAATAGGAGTATTATGGACCAGACCAGACTCCCCTCAAAATATTTTAAGAAGGTAGCCTAGGCCCTAACCTTTCCTTATTTTAAAGGTAGATGTGAAGTGTATATTGCAGATATGATGTAACTGGTCAAACATTAGGCAAACACAATTTATTTAAATGCTATACAGTCTGTTCTTGAAGAGCGCGATAGTTATGTGCTTGTGCAACCCCACACTTATAGAAAATATTGGAGACATTTTGGCAGTAACTGTTTTTTTAAACATTCATGCAGGAAGTACAGTTGTTTATACTTATACTTAACTGTACTTATAGAAAACTCATGCATTAGAAACAGCGCTTTAAGTGTTGGCAATGTCATTGCATAATAGCCGATATACTTTTCAAACGTTCACGCTTTCGAAACAGTGCCCTCGATTTGTCAATTGTATTGCAGCAAATTTGTGTTGACAAAACATGCATTATAGCAAAACGACCTATAGTTAAAATGCAAACAAAGGAAAGGGAAATTTTGAATAGCTTAACTATTGGCCAACTTAACCGAATGACAAATACAGTATTGATTACTAATTAACTGTTCCAATATCGTAATATCCTATTAACACACCCCTTGGCAACAAGGTAAATTCAGACACAGATTCTTTCATGCAGTTCTCCAATCCAGGAGAAAACAACATATAGAGACATTTCAGAGAATGTAGCAGCTCAGAATCATTTTACTGAAGCTCCATCTCTTCTGGGACCCAAACAGCTTCTGGCTACTATCGCTAAAAGAAAAACTGGAAAGCTTGATCTGTGAGAACTGGCCACTTCCCTTCCATTGTTAGGACTGATTTAAAATAACCTAAAGGCCTCCTCTGATTGTTGACTAAGGCTGTCTCCTGTAGCCACTTCGGCACCTCTGCCTTTACAACCTCTCCTCAAAAAAACCCAGGATAAGACATAGGAGTGGAAGTAAGGCCATTCGGCCCATCGAGTCCACTCCACCATTTAATCAGGGCTGATGGGGCATTTCAACTCCATTTACCCACATTCTCCCCGTAGCCCTTAATTCTTTGTGACATCAAGAATTTATCAATCTCTGCCTTGAAGACATTTAGCGTCCCGGCCTCCGCTGCACTCCGCGGCATTGAATTCCACAGGCCCACCACTCTCCGGCTGAAGAAATGTCTCCGCATTCCTATTCTGAATTGACCCCCTCTAATTTTAAGGCTGTGCCCACGGGCCCTAGTATCCTCGCCTAACGGAAACAATTTCTTAGCGTCCACCCTTTCCAAGCCATGTATTATCTTGTAAGTTTCTATTAGATCTCCCCTTAATCTTCTAAACTCTAACGAGTACAATCCCAGGATCCTCAGCCATTCCTCGTATGTTAGACCTACCATTCCAGGGATCATCCGTGTGAATCTCCGCTGGACATGCTCCAGTGCCAGTATGTCCTTCCTGAGGTGTGGGGACCAAAACTGGACACAGTACTCCAAATGGGGCCTAACCAGAGCTTTATAAAAAGTCTCAGTAGCACAACAGTGCTTTTATATTCCAACCCTCTTGAGATAAATGACAACATTGCACCTCAGTACTACCTGCCTGTCCACCTAACTTTGTATCATCGACAAACTTCGCTAGAATGCCCCCGCTCCCTTCATCCAGATCATTAATATATAATGTGAACAGTTGTGGCCCCAACACTGAACCCTGTGTGACACTGCTTGTCACCGGCTGCCATTCCAAAAAAGAACCTTTTATCCTAACTCTCTGCCTTCTGTCAGACAGCCAATCTTCAATCCATGCCAGTAGCTCACCTTGAACACCATGGGCCCTTACCTTGCTCAGCAGCCTCCCGTGTGGCACCTTATCAAAGGCCTTTTGGAAGTCTAGATAGACCACATCCACTGGGTTTCCCTGGTCTAACCTACTTGTCACCTCTTCAAAGAATTCTAACAGGTTTGTCAGGCATGACCTCCCCTTACTAAATCTATGTTGACTTGTTCTAATCCGACCCTGCTCTTCCAAGAATTTAGAAATCTCATCCTTAACGTTGGATTCTAGAATTTTACCAACAATCGAGGTTAGGCTAATTCGCCTATAATTTTCCATCTTTTGTCTTGATCCTTTCTTGAACAATGGGGTTCCAACAGCGGTCTTCCAATCATCCAGGACTTTCCCTGACTCCACTGACTTTTGAAAGATCTCAACCAACGCCTCCGCTATTTCCTCAGCCACCTCCCTCAGAACTCTAAGATGCAGCCCATCGGGGCCAGGAGATTTGTCAATTTTAAGACTTTTTAGCTTTTCTAGCACTATGTCTTTTGTAATGGCAACCATACTCAACTCAGCCCCCTGACTCCCTTTAATTGTTGGGATATTACTCATGTCTTCCACTGTGAAGACTGATGCAAAGTACTTATTAAGTTCTCCAGCTATTTCCTTATCTCCCTTCACTAGCCTTCCAGCATCAGTTTGAAGTGGCCCAATGCCTGTCGTTTGTTTCTTATGTATTGAAAGAAACTTTTACTATCATTTCTAATATTACTGGCTAGCCTACCTTCATATTTGATCCTCTCCTTCCTTATTTCTCTCTTTGTTATCCTCTGTTTGTTTTTGTAGCCTTCCCAATCTTAAACTAACCTTTATAAAGTGACAGCATCATCACAGTAGTGAAAGGCAAAGAGGGGGAAGAGTTCCGAGACTGTGTTCAGGACAATTTTCTCCAGAAATATGAATAAATTCCAATCCAATGAAAAGGGAACGAGTCTTTGAAACTAAATGGGCCAAGTTGATCAAGAAGCATTTAGAGGACAGTGATCATTGTCTCATTAGGTTTACATTGGCTATGGAAAATGAAAATAAATTATTCAGATTGAGAATAAACAACTGTGGAGAAACCAGGAACTGGCTCAGATAAATTGGAATGAGATGCTGTCAGTCAAAACTATACTCGAACACTGAAGTAACTTTAAACAAAAGATAGATCAGGTACAGTCAAGATTTATTCCTGTAAGATAGGGCAAACAATCTAGAGATCCCTAAATGATAAAAGTGACTAGCATGAAGATAAATAAGAAAAAGTATGCTTATCATAAATGCCATATAGCTAAGTCAATCAACAACCGGGCTGAATATGGTAAGTTCAGAGGGCAATAGAAAAAGCAAAGAGATATAAGGAGAGATGATGAGAGGAAAGTGACAGCTAATATGAAAAGGAATTCAAACATCTTCTCTCAACTTCTAAAGAGTAAAAGAGTGGTAAAAGCAGGCATAGATCCAATTAGAGGCCTACAGGGATTTAGCATAAAAGCAGGGGACAAAATTAATATTTGTTTCCGTCTTTACCAAGGAAGATAATGTTCTGTAAGTTATAATGAAAGAAGAGGGAATTTAAATGTATGGAGTGTTTAAAATAAATAAAGATGACATATTGGTTGACTCTACATAAAGCTAATAATAGACAGGATGGGACAGGACTAAGTTTAAAAATTTATTCATTTGTGGAACGTAGGCATCGCTGGCCGGCCCAGCATTTACTGCCTGTCCCGAGCTGCCCTTGAGAAAGTGATGGTGAGCTGCCTTCTTATATGGCTACAGTCAACCTGTTGTGAGTTGACCCACAATGCCATAAAGGATGGAATTCCAGGATCTATACATTAGATTAGATTCCCTATAATATGGAAACAGGCCACTGCACCCAACAAGTCCATACTGACCCTCCAAAGAGTAACCCACCCAGATCATTTCCCTACCCTAGATTTACCCCTGACTTATACACTAACACTATGGGCAATTTAGCATGGCCAATTCACCTAATCTGCACATCTTTGGATTGTGGGAGGAAACTGGAGCACCCGGAGGAAACTCACACAGATATGAGGAGGACATGCAAACTCCACACAGACAGTTGCTTGAGGCAGGAATCAAACCCGGGTCCTTGGCACTGTGAAGTAGCAGTGCTAACCACTGAGCCCACCATACCACCCTCTATAGACCTCAATAGACTCACCCCTCAGACTCCGATGGTCCAGGGAATATAGCCCCAGCCTATTCAGCCTCTCCCTATAGCTCAAACCCTCTTCCTATAGCTCAACCCCCCAACCCTAGCAAAAACCACGCAAATCTTTTCTGAACCTTTCAAGTTTCACCACATCCTTCCTAGAGCAGGGAGGTCAGAAATGAATGCAGTATTCCAAAACAGGCCTAACCAAACTCATGTAATATAGTCCAAAACTAAACCACACATTGAGTGGAAAAGCCTTTTCTTCTCTCACCACTGCTTCATTTGCTAATTCTTCTAAATCTTGTAATTCCAGCAACAGTGAAAGAAGAGTGATATTTTTCCCAGTCGGGATGCTGAATGGATTGGAGGAGAACTTTCAGATGAGGGTGTTTCCATATATTGGCTGCTATTGTCAGTTTGGAAGGTGCTTTCTAAAGATCTTTGGTGAATTTCTGCAGTGCAACTTGTAGATGGTACACACTGCTGCTACTGAGCTTTGCTGGTGGAGAGAGTTTGTGGATCTGGTGACAATCAAACGGGGGCCTGTTTTATCCTGGATGGTGTCAAACTTCTTGAGTGTTGTTGGTGTTGCATCCATCCAGGCAAGTGGGGAATATCCCATCATACTCCTGACTTGTGCTTTGTAGAGGATGGACAGGCTTAAGTGAATCAGGAGGTGAGTTACAGAATTCCTGCTCTGACCTGCTCTTATAGCCACTGTGTTTATGTGGCAAGCCCAGCTGAGTTTTTGGTCAATGGTAACGCCAAGGATGTTGATAGTGAGGGAATTCAGTGATGGTCATTGAATGTCAAGGTCCAGTGGTTAGATTGCATCCGAGAATATTGAGGGATTTGAAGGTAGAAATTGCAGAGGCGCTAGTCATAAATAGAGTCTTTCTTGGTAGAGAACTAGGAAACTGGAAATTAATGAGAAAAATGTGAAACAATGAGTCTGGCAACTATGGGAGGGGACAGCCAGATTATCCTCAATGGAGGGGAAAGCTTTTAAAAATGATGATTTGAGACAATATTGTCACTCAGGCAATGTGGGTTACTAAGGAGAGGCAGTTAAACTTAAACATATTGGTAATGTTTCTGGATGAGGTGCCAAAGAAGCTTGATGAGGGTAATATTGTTGATGTGGTGTACATGAAAGTGCAAAAGGGTGCCATACAACAGACCTGACAAGGAACAGAGAGTAATGTTTTATGGGTTTTATTTCAGAATGGAGGAAGGTTTATTCTGGAACTCCTCATTGAATGGAATCAGGATTCTTGATCTTTTTGATCCATATTAAATACCGTGGTTTTGATGGCACAATTTCACAATTTGTACACAGTGCAAAGCTTGGCAGTATTTGGAAGACTGTGAAGACAGTAGTGTGGAATTTCAAAAGGACAGACAGATTTGATGGAATGAGTGGACAAATGGAAAACACAAGCTAATGCAGAGAAGTGATTTATTTGTGATAGGAAGAATGTGGAGAAAAATAAAAAAACAAAGGGCACAATTCTAAAGGAGAGCAGGAACAGAGACACGGTTGTACATGTGCACTATTCAGTGAAGTAGTAAGACAGGTTGGGAGAATGTTTAACAAAGCTGACATGATGTCATGTGGTTTATCAGTAGGACTATGGAGCACAAAATGAAGGAAATTATGATAAACCTCTATCAGGTTCAGCCTCAAATGGAGAACAGTGTTCAGTCTTGGGCACTACACTTTCAGAAAGATGTGAAAGCATTAGAGCACTGAAGATATTCACGAGAACGATAAGGAGTCTGGACAGAGCAGCTGGGCAGAGATTGTTGTCATTGGTGGCGGGAATGAGAAATAGAGGGCACAGATTTGGAAGATTGGCAAATGAGCCAGTGGCTACAGAAGGAAAAGCTTTTGCACACAGCATGTGGTACAGGTTTAGAATGTATTAAGTGAGTTTGGTTAGGCCACTTTTGGAATACTGCATTCAATTCTGGTCTCCCTGCTCGAGGAACGATGTTGCAAAACTTGAAAGGTTCAGAAAAGATTTACAAGGTTGTTGCCAGGGTTGGAGGGTTCGAGCTATAGAGAGAGGCTGAGTGGGTTGGGGCTGTTTTCCCTGAAGCATTGGAGGCTGAGGGGTGACCTTATGGAGGTTTATAAAATCATGAGGGGAATGGGTAGGATGAATATCCAAGGTCTTTTCCCCAGGGTAGGGGAGTCCAAAACTAGAGGGCATTGGGTTAAAGTGGGGGAGATTTAAAATGGACATAAGGGGCAACATCTTTGCACAGAGAGTGCTGTGTGTATGGAATAAGCTGCCAGAGGAAGTAGAATAGAATCCCAACAGTGTGGAAACTGGCCCTTTGGCCCAACAAGTCCATACTGACCCTCCAAAAAGTGATCCTCCCATTTCCCCTACCTTATATATACCCCTGACTAATGCATTGAACTTACACATCCCTGAACACTATGGGCAATTTAGCACAACCAGTTCACCCAACCTGCTCATTTTTGGATTGTGGGAGGAAAGCAGAGCATCCAGAGGAAACCCACACAGACACTGGGAGAATGCTCAGACTCCACACAGACAGCCGCCCGAGGCTGGAATCAAACCCGGGTCCCTAATGCTGTAGGGCAGCAGTGCTAACCACTGAGCCACCATACTGCCACAACTACAATAATTAAAAGGCATATGGATGGGTACATGAATAGGATATCTGGTCAGCATGAACAAGTTGCATAACTCTATGATTCCAAGAAATGGAGGCGGGTCGAATTGAGGTTTTCAAGAGGGAATCAGGTCAATATCAGAAAAGGAAGCATTTCCAGGGTACTGGGGGAAAAGGTGTGAAGGAATGGCACTTGCTGAACCACCCCTTCAGTGAGTCAGCACAGGCATGCAGGCTGAATGGCCTTGTAACAATCTTCTGATTCCAAGTTTAATTTAAAGTAGTTGCTTGATTATTCAAAACTTTGAAAATGATTCCCCAGCTCCTTAGGGGATATTAAACTTCAATTCCTTAACTCGCACCTGAAATCTTGGGGATGAGAACCAAGAATATTATTCTGTTATCCTCTTGGACATTATTATGAACTAAATGAATTGTCATTACTGAGGTATCTTAACTCACCAGGGGAAAAGTAAAGTGCTGTTGAACCTCTTAATGAAATAGAATGACTTACAAATCCATGAATAATCAATCATCAGGACTGACATGTAAATATTGACTAAGGAATATTTTCTATGTTTCCAATTGACTCTGATATTTTGCACGGGACCAGTGTGTATTCAGTCCAGGAGGGGGCGGGACACACTGGCTGCTTTGCTCTGAACGTCATTTGCACTATGTATATAAATAGCAGGGCTGTGGTGCTGTGTAGTTTCTGCACTAAGGAGGAATGAATGGGTTGAAGATCGGGGCTGAGTGGAGCACGGCTTTCCCCCTTTTGCGTTACTGACGAGCTGCTGGGAGGAAGACATGGCCCTGTCCTTCTGTGGAAATGACACCGCTGAAGCTTACAACGTCGACAGGGGCGTCTTAAACAACGGCTGCTTCGTGGATGCTCTTAACCTAGTGCCTCATGTCTTCCTGCTCTTCATCACTTTCCCCATATTATTTATCGGTGAGTACACATGAACGTTGTTAACACAGCGCGATGAGCCGGGATGGCCACAGAACTGGAATCGACAAGCATCCACCCGCAGTACTGCAGGACCCTCTTGGTTTGACAGATCGGCGGCAATCTCCTGCCACTTTGTTTTGGGCTGCATTGTAACCTGGCCTTCTCTGTATAAAAACACAATGCCCCTATCTGAATAGGAACCCTGGAGAGCCTCTAACCGGAATTGGATATTTTTATTTCAAAAATATACTTTATTCATAAAAAAAAATCTGTGTATATACATAGTCACACACACAGTTCTGTTCTGTACAGTAGCATATTAAGGAAACAAACAAACATTGGAGTTTGACTCTATCCAAAAAAACCCAAAGACCTCTCTTAACACATACAGTACTCTATTATGATTTGGACTGGGGTGTACAAAGTTAAAAATCACACAACACCAGGTTATAGTCCAACAGGTTTATTTGGAAGCACTAGCTTTCGGAGCGCTGCTCCTTCATCAGGTTGGACTATAACCTGGTGTTTTGTGATTTTTAACTGAGTACTTTATTTGTCCAGCTGGTTTACCAATATCCTCTAGGGCCACAGTTGCTTGACACCCATGCCCTTGCCAAGCCAGTAGCTAATACATGGATGACTGTTAATACACCTTCAAGTTGTTGAGTGAGTCAATTGCTTGTAGTGGCATCTATAATAAAAGAGGATGGCTCTTCTTCCTACATCAAGATGTGCAATAGGTACAATGTTGTCTATCTCAACCATAAGCTTTAAATTTAAAAAGGCTGTGTGGTCTATACATGCTCGCAGAGAATAGAAAACAGGTTCGATGGAATAAGTGTCTGTTTATACTTTTTGGACCTTTTAGCTGTGACTCAGTCAGTCACATTTGCACTTCTGAGCCGTCTTAAGAGATCAGAGTTTCAAATTCCACTTCAGAGAACTCGCTAACAAAAAATCTAAACAAATGGTCTAGTGTAGTGCTACATGGTTTCTGCTTTGAGAACAACAGCCCAATCTAACCTGTCAGTTGGGTGTAAAAAGATGCACAGAGCAAGGTTTTGCAGAAGAGTTGGAGGGAGGCAGGGATCCTGCTTGCTGTTCTGGCCAATATCTATCCCTGAGCCAACAGTAGTAGAAAAGCGTATTGAGCTGAAAATGTGTTGCTGGAAAAGCGCAGCAGGTCAGGCAGCATCCAAGGAACAGGAGAATCGACGTTTCGGGCATAAGCCCTTCTTCAGGAATGAGGAAAGTGTGTCCAGCAGGCTAAGATAAAAGGTAGGGACAGATCTTTCATATCTGTCTTTGTCTCTTACTGTCTGGGATACCTTGCCTAGTTGCAAAGATATTTTTCATTCCTATCCCTGTTCAGCTCAAGAAGTTTTAAAAGTTCGATTTAAATGCTTGTAAACAAATTTCCAATAGTACAATGCCACTTACAAAACCTGAAAATAAAACTAATACAATGCCTCCTCTTTCTTACATACACAGTACAGAAATACCAAGCAAATGTAAAACTATTCATGGTTCTGTCCACTTTCTGTCCAAGGTTTCAAATAATGATAATATCTCGTGAACCTTCAGGACTTTGGTTAGGCCACAGTTGGAGTACTGTGTGCAGTTCTGGTCGCCTCACTTTAGGAAAGATGTGGAAGCTTTGGAGAGGGTGCAGAGAAGATTTACCAGGATGTTGCCTGGAATGGAGAATAAGTCGTACGAGGATAGGTTGAGAGTTCTCGGCCTTTTCCCGTTGGAACGGCGAAGGAATGACGGCGGATGATCCGCTGTACATGGAGATTGGTGGGGTGGTAGGTGAGGACCAGTGGGGTCCTGGTGGCGGTTGGAGGGGCAGGGCTCAAGGGTGGAGGAGCGGGAAGTGGAAGAGATGCGGTGGAGGGCATCGTCAATTACGTCTGGCGGGAAATTGCGGTCCTTGAAGAAGGAGGCCATCTGGGTTGTGCGTTTATGGAACTGGTCCTCCTGGGAGCAGATGCGGCGGAGTCGAAGGAATTGGGAGAATGGGATGACACGAAGGAATTGGGAATATGGGATGGCGTTTTACAGGGGGCAGGGTGGGAGGAGGTGTAGTTTAAGTAGCTGTGGGAGTCGGTCGGTTTATAGTAAATGTCCGTGTCGATTCGGTCACCCAAGATAGAAATAGAAATGTCTAGGAAGGGGAGGGCAGAGTCTGAGACGGTCCAGGTGAATTTGAGGTCGGGGTGGAAGATGTTGGTAAAGTGGATGAACTGTTCAACCGCCTCGTGGGAGCACGAGGCAGCGCCGATACAGTCATCGATGTAGCGGAGGAAAAGGTGGGAGGTGGTGCCAGTGTAGCTGCGGAAGATGGACTGTTCCACATATCCTACGAAGAGGCAGGCATAGCTGGGGCCCACAGCTACTCCTTTGGTTTGGAGGAAGTGGGAAGATTGGAAAGAGAAGTTGTTCAGGGTGAGGACCAGTTCAGTCAGTCGAAGGAGGGTGTCGGTGGAAGGGTATTGGTTGGTACGGTGGGAAAGGAAGAAGCAGAGGGCTTTAGGTCCTTCGTGATGGGGGATGGAGGTGTACAGGGACTGGATGTCCATGGTGAAGATAAGGCGTTGGGGACCGGGAAAGCGAAAATCATGGAGGAGGTGGAGGGCGTGGATGGTGTCCTGAACATAGGTGGGGAGTTCTTGGATATTGTCTGACCATTATCGCATTGTTGTTGGTGAGACCTTCCTGTACAGAAATGGTTACCCCTTTCCTACATTTCAGAAATAGCTCCTCATCATTGGGTGTAAAGTATTGAGGACATGAAAGAGGTTACATAAATGCAAGATGTTTTTTTTCCCAAAGCCCTCACAGTAAGTCTTAAACAATGCTTTTTAGCATGATCATGTTTAAGGAAGTGGTTATGTATGATATCATCACATACAATTTAATTTTTTTTAGGAAATGTTCCTTCAGTCTCTTTTTGTTTCACTGATTTACATGATAGAACTTTTCAAGTACAGCCACTGGATTATAATACGTACAGAATTTTAAAGCATTTTGACTAAACCTTTAACTGCATCTGAAATAAATATGCATAACAAGGTGACCTGATAACTGGATCATAAAGTCATAGTGTAATACAGCACAGAAACAGATCCTTCAGTCCAACCAGTCCATGCTGAACATAATTCCAAACTGAACTAGTCCTACCTGCCTGCTCCTGGTCCATATCCCTCCAAACCTATCCTATTTGTATTCTTATCCAAATGTTCTTTTAAATGTTCTAATTGTACCAACGTCCACCACTTCCTCAGGAAGTTCATTCCACATGCAAACCACCCTCTATGTAAACAATTTGCCCCTCATGTCTTTTTTAAAATCTCTCTCCTCTCACCTTAAAAATGTAACCACTCGTCTTGAAATCTCCCATCCAAGGTGTCATTAACCCTATCTATACCCCTCATTATTTTAAAAACCTCTATAAGGTCGTATCTCAACCTCCTATGCTCCAGTGGAAAAAGTCCCAGCCTATCCAGCCTTTCTTTATAACTCAAACCTTCCATGCCCAGCAACATCTGTGTAAGATATGTCCAGCTGATCTCTTTTAATATTCCATTATGAGAAAAACAAACATTTTCTACTGTGTAAGTCACTTAAGCAACTAATAGAATGGTTTTGATAGTCAAAATTGTTCAACTCCTTTCCCCTGAACTTAGGCCATCTATAAAATTAATTATTCACTTGACTCTGGTTCACTAATAGGATTTCTCAAGAGTACATAGAATCCCAACAGTGCGAAAGCAGGAGATTCGGTCTATCGAACCAACATTAACCTTCTGAAGAGCATCCCTCCCAGACCCACCTCCCACCCTATCCCTGTAACCCAGCATTTCCCATGGCCAACCCATCTAGTCTACACATCCCTGGACACAATGGGAAATTTAGCATGGATAATCCACCCAACCTCCACATCCTTGGGGTGGCTTCTCTCAATGCAATATCTGTATTCGTGAAGCCTATTTTAATGTTCAGTATTATTCACTGATTTGAAACTTGCTATGGATTTAAAAGGAATTACACTACTGTCTATTTTCACAGCTTACTAGCAATGGTCTGCTTTGGATAGGTCAGACACTTTCTTTCAGGCTTCGAATAATGCTGACAGAATCTAACAGGGCATTTGGCCTTTGTCCTTCATGATGCCTAATCCACGGAATCTTATGAGATCAAGTTGTGAGACTTATTCTAAACAGAACTCTCACAGCACAACTGATTACAGATAGAAGATGGCTATGGTATGTTTCATAGCACTTAGATCTATTACTTCAGGGATTGTCAGGAATGTGCAGATAAAGGAAAGAGCATTTTTTTTTCTCTCAGACAAAACAGGCATTTGCTCTGTGATCAACTGCAGAGGCTATTTCAAATTTTAAAAGGCGCTCCCTGCTTCAAATAACAGCACAGAGGCCAGTATTGTCACCAAGTCATCCTTTATTTACATGTGCACAATACACTGGCTGTGGCCAGCCAGCTTGGAGTCAGTCCCTGATGTGAGGAGAATCTGAATCCCCTGTTTACACCTGTCAGCCATGGCTCCCTGATTGGCCCAGGTTAGCAACCCCAATCAAGGATCTCATAGTCAATAAAATCCACCTGGTTCCAATCACTACACTGCTACTATAGCAATTTCCCTGATAGGAATGTACCAGCATTGTATAGGTGCAAATTCCAGAAAAGATATCAGGTGTTAGATTTGTAGAGATCTACAGCATGGATACAGGCCCTTTAGCCCATCAAGCCTGTGCTAGTCAAAAACAAGCACTGGATGTAAGTTTGCTGACTGAGCTGGAAGGTCCGTTTCCCAACGTTTCGTCACTATACTAGGTAACATCATCAGTGAGCGTTTTGTGAAGCGTGGTGTTACATCCTGCTTTCTATTTGTGTTTAGGTTTCCTTGGGTTGGTGGTGTCATTTCCTGTGTTGGTGATGTAATTTCCTGTGTTGATGTAATTTCCTGTTCTTTTTTCTCAGATGATGGTAGATGGGGTCCAATTCTATGTGTTTGTTGATAGAATTCCAGTTGGTATGCCTTACTCTAGGAAATTTTGTGCGTGTCTCTGTTGGGCATGTCCTAGGATGGATGTGTTGTCCTAGTCAAAGTGGTGTCCTTCCTCATCTTTATGTGAGGAACAAGCACCTAGTGAATCAAACTCATTCTCTAGCACCTGTACGCTTTGGCATCATAACTACACATTTAAATACTTCTTAAATGTTCTGAAGGTTTCTGCCACTACCACCCTTAAAGGCAGTGAGTGCCAATGATGTAAGCCCAGCAATTTGCATTCAGTTAGCTTGCAACCATCCATATTGGGCAGGTATACTTTATGTCCTTGCCATGTCTGACTGAATGGAGAGCTGGTACAGCAAGAGTGAGCTCTTACCTAATCTCTTGCAGTAATGCCAGATAGTTTGGAAAAACCATGCCTGATATTCGTCTAATTTGGACATGGTTGCTCAATAAGAACAAATCACATTTATACAGTGCTTTTCACCTTTCAGGATTGTTGGAAGCACTCCATGGCCAACTAAGCACTTTTGGAGTGAAGTAATGTAGGAAATATGAGGTAGGGTGAAGATGGATGCAATGGTATGATAAAGCTATAGACAGTTTCATTTGAGGCTTTATAAGCTAAAATATGGACTGATCACTCATAACAGGGTAGGATAGCAAAGATTAAGGAGGAATAAATCTCTTAACTTAAACAATGCTTCAGAGATTGGAAATCTCAAAGTGGAAAAGATATGAAAACATTTGATGTCTATGTCATTCAATCTGGTCTGTAGGTTAGTTTGGGTATCAATGTTCAGAGTATGGGAAAGTCTCTTCCATTCCCAATTGTTGACCTCCCAAAGGAAACCTGCACAAGCTATAGATAATACAAGTCAATGTGAATACTGTAGCAGTAGTCTGGAAACCTCTAAGATATCATTCAGCATGAAGCAGACCAAAAAAAGTATGTATATGTAATTATCAAGGTCACTATTTTCAAGCCAGGATTGTTAAACAGACCATGCAATAATCTACTTGCGAAAAAAAAGGTAACATTCCTCATTTCCTTCAGAAATATTGGCTGTTAAAGAGTAGTCTCCATCAGTTTAATGTATAGTCAGGGCCACAGTAATGCTTGATTTAACAACCTGCAAGGAATAATTCTAAATAAAGGCATTTTAACTCTCAATTTGTTTGTGCAGGCAAGGAGGAGGTGATGGGTGCAACGTAAACTTGATGGCCTAGGTTACTGTAGTTCCTCGACCTCAGTACATGCCACTGGTCAGCCGTCAACTGGTGGTCAGCCAGGAGCTACCAAGTGTGTACTCTCCTGCCCAGCAACAGACCGCGGTTCATTCCAGGACAGATAATTGGTGGGTTGAAGATTTCTGGAGCAGCTTGTGGGAGATGAGTGGAAAGAGTCTCAAAACAGATGGCTGTAGGTATTCCTGTGAGACTTAGAGGGTATGACTTATATCATGGCCCTCTTTGTGACCCACACAATTCCCCCACTTCCAATGCTGACCTGCTTCAGAATGCCCAACAAATTATAAATGGTTAAGATCCAAGCAGAAATCTATTGCCATCCCACTGATATAACAAGAAAGCAGAATAAATAAATTTGAGGCTCCTGCTTGCTTCCAGTGGGAACGCCATCTATTTCGTAAATAGCTCCAATGGTGACCAGCAGAAGTTGAGCTGTGAGAAAATGAAATGCTTTATTTCAACGACCTCACCCCATCTTCTGACTTCTTTATCTCTGGGTGGGGTTAGGATTAAATTTTCCCCAAGGTTTAGCAGTTCTTGTGAAATTTGGGATGTGTATTAACAAAAAAAAGGGAGGTGAAACAGAGTAAATGTTAAGGTTGTCATGTCTGACTGAATGGAGAGTTGACACAACAAGAATGAGCTCTTACCTAGTCTCTTGCAGTAATGCCAGATAGTTGGACAACTACAATGAAAAAATCATGCCTGATATTCGTCTAATTTGGACATGGCTGCTCAATAAGCAGCCTCATCTTGGTGCCTTATCAGTAACAAGGTATGCTAAATAGTCACATAGCAATTCATGGAGTAACAGTTGTATTGCATCTTTCAGGTGTATTAATTCAGTTTTAATGTCATCTGTTCATTCTTGAGTTCCTTACATAGTGAACCTTAGCCTGTGTAACCATCACATGTTCAGGTAGTGGAGAAAACTTTGAATACTGGAGCTTTCTCATGGAGTCCATAAGTGTTGAACCCAGGATCGCTTCCACATCTGTGTCTTCACGAAGGAGTGTAGGGGAGGCCAATGACTGGGTGGAAGTGGAAGCTGTGAAATGAGCTTAGAGTCAGAAATTGAAATTGTTGAAGCCGACTCTTGGATACTGTTAATCAGCTACCTCCGTGCTCTGTGCAGCTCACCCAAAACCTTGATGCCTATTGTCTTTCCCACACCAAATCCTATTCGGCCATCATGTCTGTGTTTTCTAACCTCCAGTGTCTCACAGTGACTCAATATTAAAACTCTCATCCTTCTTTTCAAATTCCTCCTTGGCCTTGGCCCATCCCTATCTCTGTAATTAGTTTTTTTGAAACATTTGTTCATAAGATATGGATGTCACTGGCTGGACCATCATTTATTGCTCATCCCTGGCTACTCTGGGGATAATGAGTTGCCTTCTTGAGCGGCTGCCAACCTTAGGGTGTAGGGACACCCAAAGTGCTGTTAGGAAGCGATTTTGAGTCAGCAATAGTGAAGTGTTGGGATTAGGGCTGGGATATATTTCCAAGTCAGGACGCAGAGTGGCATGGATAGGAACTTGTGCAGGTTTCAGTGTTCCCAGTTATCTGTTGCCCTCGTCCTTCTAGATGGTAGAGATCAAGTATTCAGAAGATGTAGTTGCAGGGGCCTTAGTGAGTTATTGCAATGCATTTTGCAGATGATACATGCTGCCGTCACTGCATGCTGTTGTAATGTTGAAGGTGCTGGATGGGATATCAAGCAAGTGGACTGCAAAGTCCTGGATGGTATCATGAGTGTTATTGGAGCAGTACCCATCCAGGCAAGTGAGGAGTATTCCATCACACTCCTGATTTTTACCATGTGGATAGTGGACCGGCTTAAAAGTCAGAAAGTGCATTGCTCCAGAGCGAATGCTACATGGAAGAGCCTCAGAGAATGGACTCTGGGTGGGGGGAACTGTAATGTCTGAGCTTGCCCACTCTTGAAGATTGTAACAGGAGAAAGTGAGGTCTGCAGATGCTGGAGAGTCAGAGTCAAAAGGTATGGCGCTGGAAAAGCGCAGCAGGTCAGGCAGCATCCGAGAGGCAGGAAAGTCGACGTTTCAGGCATAAGCTCTTCATCAGGAATGAAGATTGTGTCAGCAAATCGTGGGTGTGAAGAAAGCAAATCGAGGCAAAAACCTCCCCGAACCATCCTCAGCGACCTAAGTGACATGGAAAGATTGTCCAGGACAAGTGCTTGCGGCAATGATCAATGTACAGTACTTGTGGACACAGAATTCTTCACACTGAGGATACTCTCCATTGTTATAAGGTATGGCAAAAGTGATAACTGGGGTAGATTTAGATTAGATCTAACAATTCAAATCTGGGAACCCATGAGGTTACTGAGGTTACTCCACAAGAGCAGCAGAATTTTTATTTGTTCAGAGGATGTGGACATCATTGGCAAAGCCTGTACTTATTGCCCCTCCGTAGTTGCTGTTGAGGAGCTGGAGTGAGCTGCTTTTCTGAGTCTCTGGAGCTCATGTGAGGTGGCAGCGTGGCTCAGTGGTTAGCGCTACGGTCTCACAGAAGCTGGGTTCGATTCCACGCTTGAGTGACTGTCTGTCTGTGTGAAGTTTGCACATTCTCCCTGTGTCTGCATGGGTTTCCTCCCAGTCCAAAGAGGTGCTGCTTAGGTGGATTGGCCATGCTAAATTGTCCCATAGTGTCCAGGGATGTGCAGGCTAGGTGGGTTAGCCATGGGAAATGCAGGATTATGGGGATTGGAGGGGGTAGTAGGTCTGGATGTGATGCCCTCCGGAGGGTCAATGTGAACTCAATGGGTCGAATAGCCCGAATACCTTCCACACTGTAAGGATTCAATGTGGTATAGTTATTCAAGCCCAGCTTGTAATCTTGTTGCTGAGGATATTCTTCTTTGCATTATCATTAAGCCACTTTGGTTCAATGTGGAGTACAGGATAGTATGCCATGAGCAGCATCGGGCATTCCTAAAAATGAGATACCAGCCTAGTAAATCAGAAAACATTGAGTTAGAAACATGCTAAGCAGTGGAAACACCACAGTACATATATGTTCTGAAGAAGGCTCACTGGACCCAAAATGCTAACTCTGCTTTAACACCACAGATGCAGCCAGACCTGCTGAATATCTCCAGCATTTTGTTCATTATAATACATATTTTGCCAAGTGATCCCATGACTCATGTTTCAGATTGAAGCTCTGTTGTCCTGCCCCATCCTGCCATGAATGAAGGCAGACTGTTAAAAAAACCAAGTAGAGGGGATATGTCATTGAGACCAGCACATCAGTGCTAAACATATGGCTGAACCATTTGCAACAATCTTTGATCAGGAGTGCAGTGTGGATGATCCATCTCTGTTCTCCTCTTGGAAGTCCCCAGCATCACAGATGCCAGTCTTCCTCCAATTCAATTCACTGCACATGTGATCAAGAAATGGCGAAAGGCACTGAATATTGCAATGGCTGTGGCCTTGACAGTATTCCAGCAGTTGTGCTGAAAGCTCTTACTCAAGTGTGAACCATGCTTCTAACCAAGCTGTTCCAGGACAGTCATATCACTGGCATCTACCTGACAATATGGAAAATTGCCCAGGTCTGGCCTATCCACAAAGTGCAGAACAAATCCAATTTGGCTAATTACTACCCCTTTAGTCGATTCTCAATCATCAGCAAAGGGACAGAAAGGTTTCTCAACAGTGCCATCCGTTACATGGCAAAAACCTGCTATTTGGTTATCTACCAATATCACCTGGACCTGACCTCATTACAGCTTTAGTCCAATTATGGGAAAAGAGCTGAACTCCAGAGGTTGAATGAGAGTGACTACACTTGACATCAGGGCAACATTTGACTGAGTGGCATCAAGCAGCCTTTGATTATTAAATGAAAGGAACCTTAGTTGGATCATTTCTCATTCTGAGACTACACCAACTTTTCCATATATCTAACTATCTCTTGGGTATTAATAATAACTTCTGACTATTGCCATCATACAGACTATCCCTGTGTGCTCTGGGTGAAGTTCCTCTAGCCATCTTTCTCTCAACCTTGGCATAATTCTGCTTTTTTAAACCCCTCAGGAGATAGTCTTGTTGCACATGCAGTTCATTTCTAAGTATGAAATACTCCTGCAGTTTCTTAACATCATCACTTGTTAGGTCAATCAATCATCACATTAGTGAATACTTTACTGAGCAATGCCTCATCGAGTTTCTTCGCTAATTTCTTTGGTAGATACTGGCCTGTCATTTGTATTATTCACAGATAACTCAGGGGTGAAAAATTAAATCTTGAAACAGTGACAGCAATTGTAAGAACTCAACTTATGATATTTAATATCACAGTGAAGGTTATGTTATCTTTTTTCCTCCTTATTCAAAACCTTTTTGTGCTCTCTTAGCATTTCTACTGAGGTACTCATTCTGATCCTGACTAGTTTAACTGTGTTGTCTTAAGACAATTTCTTTCTATCAGACGAACCTTGTTCCCATTGACTATGACCAACTTCAAGTGAAGGATGCCTCATTATATCCCAGCCCAACACTAACTTCACCTGGAATATTGTTACTAGAAGAACTCATCAGTTTCACAGCAGTTTTACATAAGGAGATGACACTTAGGTACTGCTTGTACTCTTCTTCTGAGATAACAGATGCTCTAAAGCTGTATCAACAATTGAAGTTTATCGTGAACCTTTAACTTCTGTCCCTGCTGCAGGTGCAGGAATTATATCTTCAGCTCACTTAGTCTCATTTTCCATTTGCTGTTTTGATCACTGACTGACTGCTTCTCTTGACCTTCCTGATCGATAACATCAACTTCTGTTTTCACATTTATCATACATTCACTTCAGAAGTTCCAAACTCCTGAACTAGCTTTCAGGGACCACGAATTTGACGACTGAGACCTATTAAGCGCTGTTTTTTCGACTCTTGCATGCTAGCTGGATATGATTGATTTTCACACAGACAAACTGCTTGTGCAGGTATTTAAATAGTTGTTAATTAGCACAGTCATTGCATTCAAACTGTTAATGTGGCTGCTGAAGTCTAGAAGGAAGCGAACTCCCTTGCAAAGATCTCTTTCTGTATTGCCCATGGTTATAGCCTCATCACAGGCCTCCTTCCATCTCAGCTTTATATTGCATTTGATCTGAAGCTTGGCCTGGATTTTATTGTTCTTTAGGAGTAATGATACTATGGCTTTAAGAGGAGTATTTTCTCCTTTTGTTTTTGAAGAGCAGTTTCAAGACAAAAGTGGTGAGCGCTCTATGCAGAGCCACTAGAGTAAACAGTTTGTGAGACCTTTTTTTAAAAAGTCAAAACAATAGATGCAGCCTGAATGGGTGGGTTCAAGCTCCTATAGAACCAGGATTTTTAGTTTTTAGTAGCAGCAGTTGTTGCTGGGGTTTTGAAGATGTGGAAGCTGTGTTTTCCTCCAGCAAAAAGCGGGGGGGCGGGGGGGTGCTTTTCCTGCTGTTGGAGTTGCATGCTCGACAATCTGTTTTTCTGAATATGCCTTTGTAAAAGAAGTGTTTATAGGATGTTACTGTATTGAATCAGTTAATTAGTAGTAGTGAGTGTATCTATTATTTGGTTAAACATTTTGATAGCGTTATAGCAAAGCCAATCTTTTCTTTATTTTTTCTTTGTTGCATTTTAACTACAAGGTAGGAATGAAGTCTGTTTTACTTTAAATCTGGTAGTTTGACCAGTCAATTTGCATCTGGATTTCAACACTTTACTCTTTGCTTTAAAATAAGAAAAGATTAAGATCTAGACTATCTTAATATATTTTGAGGAGGTTTGGTCTGGTCCATAACATAAGCCTCCTGGAAATACGTCTCGAGGGTTATGTTCTAGGTTAGTGACCTATCCTGTAAGAGTTTAATTTGAGAACATAACCTGTAGCACACTGCTTCCATTGACAAAATATGTGACTTTCAGTGCCATCTCATTCTTAGTGGTGCCATAATATCAAAATCTCACCAATGTCCTGATAGTCCAGAGTAATGGAGTCTCTAAGGCAACATTATCTAGGTACCACCTCAAAGCCATCTGGTCCCATTGTTACAACCAAGATAAGATTAGTGCACTGTTTGTCTTTGGCTCCACTACTCCACTGGCTACAACATCAATTTAAATGAAATCCTGATATACCAATCATAGAGTAGACTTAATAGGAAAAGATCGATCAACTAGTTTGTTTCAAATAATTATAAAATCAATAATTTATTATTAAACAAGTGGCTAAGCTTGCTGGAGTGCAAATTACTCAGCAGATTACAGAGCTAGATTGGATTACGGAAATAAGAGGGGTGTAGCTGTGGAGTGATTTGAACAATGAGAAACCTCAAGAAGACATCTACAAATCTGAAATTTTGGAATGAGAATGAATAGCCTTGTGGGGATTCAAGCTCAGACTATTAAACCTGTTTAGTTCCCAATGGAGGATCAAAAGAGGATGTAAAGCAGGTTTTGCTAAATGTGGAAATGTGCAGATAGTTTAGAATTGGGTGTGGTGGAAAATGATTGAGAAGCTGGAAGAGGTTGTGATATTCTTGAAGTTCCAATAGTAGGAAAGAATAATGCAGAACCTTCCTTCAGGAGATTGAATTAGTTAACAGTGCAATAAGGCAGATTGTACAATGTGTTTAGAAATTCTTTATGTATTGGGAACACTTTTTTTTTACTTGCTTTGCTCTTCTTTATTATTCTAAGTAAGAAATTTTAACAAGATTAACCAAATTGTACCTACCAGTAAAAGCGAAATACTGTGGATACTCAAAACTGGACTTGAAACTTTAAGTCTGCTTCACTCTCCATAGATTCTGCAAGACATGCTTAGCTTCTCCAGCATTTCTTGGTTTTATTTTAGCACCTGTTCATGACAATTAGCTTTGAGTATTTCTATGAATTTTACAGGTAGGGTATTTCAATCTGGGTACCAAAAATCGGCAGCATTTGAAACCAGAAAGTTTTCTAATCTACATGCATTAGTTAGAGTCATAGAGACATACAGCAAGGAAACGGACCATTTGGTCCAACTCGTCTGAGTGGATACCCTAAATTAATTTAGTCCCATTTGCCAGCACTTGGCCCATATCTCTCTAAAACCTGTCTATTCATATACCCATCCAGATGCCTTTTATATGTTGGAATTGTACCAGTCTCCATTACTTCCTCTGACAGCTTATTCCATACACGCACCACCCTTTGCGTGAAAAAGTTGCCCCTTAGGTCCCTTTTAAATTTTTCCCCTCTCACCCTAAACCTAAGCTCTGTAGTTCTAGACTCCCCCGTCCCAGGGAAAAGACCATATCTATTTACCCGATCAATGCACTTCATGATTTTATGAACTTCTATAAGGTCACCCCTCAGCCCCCAAGGCTCCAAGGCAAACAACCCTAGTTATTAAGCCTCTCCCTATAGCTCAAATCCTCCAACCCTGGCAACATCCTTGTAAATCTTTTCTGAACCCTTTCACATTTCACAACATTCTTCCAAAAGGAGGGAGACCAGAATTGCAAATAATATTCCAACAGTGGCCTAACCAATGTCCTCTCAACTACTATACTCGATGCTCTGACCAATAAAGGAAAGCACACCAAACGCTTTCTTCACTATCCTACCTACCTGAGACTCCACTTTCAAGGAGCTATGAACCTGCACTCCAAGGTCTCTTTGTTCAGCAACACTCCCCAGGACCTTACCATTAAGTGTATAAGTCCTGCTCTGATTTGCCTTTCCAAAATGCAGCATCTCACATTTATGACACTCCTCGGCCCATTGGCCCATCTGATCCAGATCTCATCGTACTTTGAGGTAACCTTCTTGACTGTCCGGTACACCTAATTCTAATTGAGTAATAAAAAATCTTACCTGGACTCTGCAGCTGTGCCCTGCATTGGTACGGAGAGGCCCCCAATGAGTTTCACAAAATGCATCTCTTGACCCCCTTGCAACTTTACCTGGCTTGATCTGAACTGCCCATGGACTGATTCATCTGACCTGGAAACACCCAAATTCTGGCACAGTCAAAGGATGCTGGATTTGAGGTATTGTACCTGTAGTCATAATTTACTAAGAATTTGGTGAATATCCC
The DNA here is from genome assembly GCF_004010195.1 of Chiloscyllium plagiosum. Taxonomy (NCBI): domain Eukaryota; kingdom Metazoa; phylum Chordata; class Chondrichthyes; order Orectolobiformes; family Hemiscylliidae; genus Chiloscyllium; species Chiloscyllium plagiosum. Next base: position 7,803,655 of record NC_057732.1, read on the forward strand.
GAAACACATTGTATTCTGAGTGTAATGGTCAGTTAAGAATTAACTTTTAGAATAAAATCATGTGGGAACTGAAATAACTCCACAGAGGCTGCTATCCTGTTACCAAGTCACCCTTTATTCACACACTTGACCCTGGCCCAGCTTCCTCAGAGCCAGCTCTTAAGAGTTAGCAGAATCTATGACGTTCCTGTTTACATCTGTCAGCCAGGAGTCCCTGCTTGGGCCTGTTAATCTGGTCCGATCATGGATCTCATATTCTGAGGTCCACTCGGCTGACCTCGTTACAATCACAACAGGAACAACAGATCCTGTGCAAGTATGAAGTTACCTAAAATAGTTTTTTTTTAAAATTGTGATTACTTTAGAAGAGATCATAATGTAAATCTTTGTTTCTTAATCTATCAAATTCCAGATATAAAACACTTAACAGCCATTAGTTCTGATGCAGTGTTGTCTCCTTTCGATAAAAGTAACTAAGGATGAAACATGTTGTATAGAACTGAAAGAGGATTGAGACTATCACCAGAAATCAAATATAAAAGACCATCTGGATGGATACATGAATAGGAAAGGTTTGGAGGGATATAGGCCAGGAGCAGGTGGGTGGGACTAATTTAGTTTGGGATTATGTTCGGCATGGATTGGTTGGACCAAAGAACTTGTTTCCGTGCTGTATGACTCTATGACTATGTACAAGGAAAATATCTAAACTGTCTAACTAAAACTGGTTAATCTTCTTTTCCGCAATGGTTTTCTGCAGAAGACGTATGCCACTTCTAATTGGAGTTCTTTTGCTTTCTCCTGAGTGTATTAATAATTATCCTTCGGTCTTGATCTAAGAGATTATGGAGATCGCAAAAAAAATTATACTCACAAGCAGCCTTCACAAATCCATAAAATGAATCATTTACTGTCAGAAAGTACTTAAAAATACTCCACTATTGCACCATTTCACAATTGCATCATAAAAAAAAACTGATTTGTTATCTTGCGATGGAGTGTGAGGAGTTGTTATTAATATTTATGTAAAGGATGGGGCTGTCTAATAAATGAATACTGCTATATTTGATGTTGATAAAGGTTATTTTTCCACAGAACAGAAAATACATTAAATATATCAGAAGCAGTATTTTTTTATGATGTTGGAATGATCAGTGACTATAATATTAACTAGTGTTGCTTTGATGTTGTTTTTCCAATGACTGTAAATGATGCTCCCATAGTGGTTGTTTACCCAGCTTTCGTATTTTGTCAACTGCTGGACTGGACTTGTGACAAGTGGTAAGACAACCACCAAGTTGGCCTGACTCTTCCCTGTTTCAGGCAGATTTGCCTATGACCGTATTAGTCAGAGTGACCATTCCACAATCCCAGCTTCACAAGGAAGATGAACTCCAGCAGTTTGCACGGCCCTGCTAGTAGGCTAAATGAATAAATTAGCCACAGATTTAGTGGCTCAAAACCAGACATCCATGAAGCATTGAAGGCACCGGGAACAGAATTATGTTCTATCACAATCTGAAACTTCACAATCAACATCATGATCCTTCACTCTATCTACTATTGCCTCAGGGCAGGGGATTACCAGAGCTCAGTAAAAAGTCAAGGGCACACCACAAGCAGCAATAGTTCAAAATAGGATGCTAACTTGATAAAGCTACCTTTTTCTGAGGGGCATGAGTCTTTGAACCCTGCTTCCTGCAAAGGAAGGGGTGGCACAGTGGCTTAGTGGGTTGCAATGCTGCATCACAGCACCAGGGACCAGGTTTGATTCCAACCTCAGGTGATTGTCTGTGTGGAGTTTGCACATTCTGTCAGTGTCTGCGTGGGCTTCCTCCCACACTCTGAAGATGTGCAGGTTAGGTGGATTGGACATGCTGAATTGTCCATAGTGTCCAAAGATATGCAGACTAGATGGACTAGCCAGGAGAAATGCAGGGTTACAGGGATAAGGTATGTCTGAGTGGGATGTCCTTCAAAGGGAAACAGCTAGCTTCCACACTGTTGCTATTCTATGATCTTCTACAAGCTATGAAAATGGAAGCAATGTCCTTGAATACATTTAAGGCAGAAGTAGATGGATTCTTAACTAGCAAGGATGTAAGCCTATGGTCGACAGGAATATGGATTTGAGGTTACAATCAGATCATTGATCATTTCACTGAATGACAGAGTGGGCCTGGGGTTTTGAAAGGCACCTAACCCTGCTGTTAATTCCTGTGTTCATTTTCCCATAGTGAATAATGATAGAATCCAACCAAGTGGTAGAGGTGAGAATTAAGCATTTGCAAATGCCTTCAGGCACAAGTGCCAGATTGATGATCCACATAGGCCTCTACTTGAGATTCCTGATATCATAGATACTAATCTTCATTGAACTTCATCCACTGCCTGTGATTTTAAGAATGACTAAATGCACTGGGCACTGCAAGGGCTTTGAGCCTTACTCTGTTTTGGCTATAATGCTGAAGACTGAACTGCTCCAGAAGTAACTATCAATCTAACATAGCTGTCCCAGTACTACTACGCCTCTGGGATTCTGCATGATTACTAAGTTTATGATTGACACCAAAGTTGATGGTGTAGTGGGCAGTTTAAGAAGGTTATCTAAGAATACAATGTGATCTTGATCAACTGGGCCAGTGGGCCAAGGAATGGCAGATGGAGTTTAATTCAGATAAATGTGAGGTATTTCATTTTGGCAAGATAATCCAGGGAAGGATACAGAGTTAATGGTTGGGCCCTGGGGGATTGTGGTCGCACAGGGAGACCTAAGGAAGCAAATGCATAATTCCTTAAAAGTGGTGTCACAGGTGGACAGGATGGAGAAAAAGACATTTGGCATGCTTACCTTCATTGGTCAGAGCATTGAGTACAGGAGTCGGGTGTCATTTTATATCTGTACAAGACATTGATATTGCCACATTTGGAGCATTGCATTACAATTCTGGTCACCCTGCTACAGGAAGGATGTTATTAAACTGGAAAGAGTGCAAAAAAGATTTACAAGGATGTTACCAAGACTGTCAAGTTTGAGTTATTAGGAGAAGCTGAATAGGCTGAGACATTTTGACCTGGAGTTTAGGAGATTGAGGGCTGACCTTATTGAGGTTTATAAAATCAAGAGGGACGTGGATAAGGTCTTTTTCTATGGGCAGAGGTGCCCAAAACTGGAGGGCATAGATTTAAAGTGAAAGGGGAAAAATTCAAAAGGAACCTGAGGGGCAACCTTTTCACATAGAAGGTAGTGCATGTATGGCCAGAGGAAGTGGTAGTTGCAGGTGCAAAGACATTTGAACAGGTACATGGATCGGAAAGGTTTGGAGGGATATGGGTCTAATGCAGACAAATTGGACTAACTTAGTTTGGGAAACTTGGTTGGCGTGGATAAGTTAAGCTGTTGGGCCTGTTTCCGTGCTGTTTGGCTCTTTGACTCTTTGTGGAAGTTGAAAATTGCCCATGCGTGTTCTGTTCACAACAGGCCAGACAAATCCAATCTTGCCAACTACTGCCCCATCAGCCTATTCTCTATTATTAGCCAAATGCAGTGGTCTTGCTCATCAATATCCCGTTCAGCGATGTTCAACTTGGTTTCTTCCAGACCTCAGTAAAACAGTGGCCTTAAAAATCATTAACATTCCAAAAATGGGATGCAAATGACTCGCTTGACCTTAGGAAGTATTTGGACAATGTTCAGGCTTGGTCTGATTAGCTGGCATTTAAGGGCAAAATAATTACCATTTCAGAACAAGGAGAGACTAACCACCTCCTCTTGACACTAATGGGATCACTGGCAAACCTTTAACCATCATCATCCTGGTGGTTACAATTGACAAAAAACCTAAATGGGCCAGCCATATGAATATTACATCTATAAGAAGAAGTTGAAGACTGGAATTCTATGGCATGCCCAAATCTTTCAGCACTGATAAGACACAATTCAAGAGTGTGGTGGAATTTTCTCAATTCTTCTGGATGGGTACTATGCCAACAACCCTCAAAAGTTCAGCACCATCCAAGACAAGGCAGACTCCATGATTACGAGGAGAAAGTGAGGTCTGCAGATGCTGGAGATCAAAGTTGAAACTTTATTGCTGGAACAGCACAGCAGGTCAGGCAGCATCCAGGGAACAGGAGATTCGACGTTTCGGGCACAGGCCCTTCTCATTCCTGAAGAAGGGCCTGTGCCCGAAACGTCGAATCTCCTGTTCCCTGGATGCTGCCTGACCTGCTGTGCTGTTCCAGCAATAAAGTTTCAGACTCCATGATTACACCTACACCCACTTCAACTTCATGACATTTACCACTGGTTTACAGTGATAGCAGTGTGTACTGCCTACAGGATCTGTATAATAACAGAGAAGCCAAGGCTTCTCCACAGATCCTCCCAACCCTGGGACCTCTTAGATCAAGGGTCATAGGTGCATGGGATATCACAAACTGCAAGTCACACTGGATGGGAGAAATATAGAGAGGAAGTGTGAACTGAATTAGCATCTTTGAAAGTGATGAATTGCCACGAATGAATCATGTCTCACATTGATGAGTAAAAGGAAGGGGAAGTAGTGGGGGCCTTGACCATCTCTTTACAATACAATCTGGCTATAGATTAGGGCACTGGAAGACTGCTCTTGTTGAACCACTGCTGGAAACATTGCATCTGTTCACTAGGTGGGACAGCGATCGATTTGCACACAAGTAGCTTGATAGGATACTGCGAACTGTGGGGGAGAGAGATAAAGGTCAGCCAAGCAGAGAGGATAGGAATACATCCAACAGCAACGTGGGACATATCCAGAAGGAGGGAGGGGGAGGAGGTAGCCAGCAGAGTAGAACTTAGAACATAGAACAATACAGCACAGAACAGGCCCTTCGGCCCTCGATGTTGCGCCGACATGTGAACTAATCTAAGCCCATCCCCTACACTATCTTATCATCCATGTGTTTATCCAAGGATTGTTTAAATGTCCCTAATGTAGCTGAGTTAACTACATTGGCAGGCAGGGCATTCCATGCCCTTACCACTCTCTGAGTAAGGAACCTGCCTCGGACATCTGTCTTAAAGCTATCACCCCTCAATTTGTAGCTATGCTCCCTCGTACAAATTGATGTCATCATCCTAGAAAAAAGACTTTCACTATCAACCCTATCTAATCCTCTGATCATCTTGGATGTCTCTATCAAATCCCCTCTTAGCCTTCTTCTCTCCAATGAGAACAGACCCAAGTCTCTCAGCCTTTCCTCATTAGACCTTCCCTCCAGACCAAGCAACATCCTGGTAAATCTCCTCTACACCTTTTCCAATGCTTCCACATCCTTCCTGTAATGGGCAACCAGAACTGTACACAATACAGTTGGGGCAGGGGGTCTAGAGTCTGAAGCCTCTGTCGGGGTTGTGTAACAACATATGATGGCTGCCATCTTTACCAGGCTCCTTTTAGTAAAGCAGAGATGTGACAGTTGTGGATTATCAGATCAGCCAAGATCTCATTGAATTGCAGAGTAGATTTGATGGGTTCAATTGCATGTTTCTGCTCCTGCTACTGTGTCTCATGGCTTAATGGTCTTATTAATTAGACATAATGTGGAGTTGCCAGTGTTAGACTGGGGTGGACAAACTTAGAAGTCACATGACACCAGGTTATCATCCGTCAGGTTTATTTGAAATCACAAGCTTTTGGAGTGTAGCCCCCTCATCAGGCAAAGTGAGAGAGAAGCTCACAGATACAGAATTTATGGACAGACAGATCAAGGGCAGAGAGATGAAAAGATCATGCAAAAGGTCTAAGTGGAGTGTCAGATAATAAGTCTCTCCAGGTGATCAAGGGCATTAGACAGTGTGACACATTTGATCACCAGGAGAGACTTATTATCTGACAATCCACTTAGACCTTTCGCATGATCTTTTCATCTCTCAGCCCTTGATCTGTCCGCCCATGAATTCTGTATCTGTGAGCTTCTCTCTCACTTCACCTGATGAAGGGGCTACACTCCAAAAGCTTTTGATTTCAAATAAACCTGATGGATGATTAAACTGGTGTCATGTGACTTCTGAGTTTTAAGTAGACAGTTTAGATTGTGGATCTTATTGTGATTCAACTCATTTAGCCTTCCTAAAGAGTTCTGCTCAGCTGGGTAAGAACTCAATTTGAAATTCAGTAATACAGCACTCTTAATGCTGCCATCTGGGGAGCTTGCTGAGCAGAGGTCTTCTGGCTCAATAATTAAAGACTGCTTTACGCTATTTCTGCAGGTTTTGAGAATCATCCATTTATCAAGTGGAGAGTTTCCTCAGAAATTGTCTCCCAGAGGGTGTAAACTCACTGAAGAAGAGGTTATTTGTACAATTGGTAGACAAATAGAAAACTAAATGTAACAATAATTAATTATTAATTTGTTAATTTTACTTATCAATTAAAACAGTATTAATACTAAGTAGTCAGTAAAATGTGCGCCTTGTATGTAAATCAATAAATGAAACTGATCTGTCTGAGGGAAACTAAACGTTCTTTAAATTGCCATTTCTGTGTTGGGGCAAAGTAATTCAGTAAGGTAATAGATATTGATTCCTTTCTCTGTGAAATAAAGTAATAATGATCATGTATCCTAAGCTATCAGGGCTCTATGTAAATGGATTGTGAGACTTCCATGATGCAGCCAACTTGCATCACATGGACTATAGCCACGATGGACGACATAGAATCAAGAATCCCTACAGCGCAGAAAGAGGCTGTTCGGCCCATCGGGTCTGCACCAACCCTCCGAAGATCATCTCTCCCAAACTCAATCCCCTACACCTATAACCCCTCATTTCCAATGGCTAATTCACATAGCCTGCAGAAGCCAGGCAATTTAACATGGCCAATACACCTAACCTGTATATCTTTGGACAGTGGGAGGAAACTGGAGCTCCTGACAGAAACCCACACAGACACAGAACTTGCAAACTCCACACAGACTGTCATCCAAGGCTTGAAACGAATCTGGATCCCTAGCACAATGAGACAGTTGTGCTAACCACTGAGCCACTGTGCCACCCATTTTATATGTACTTAATTTTCTACTGTATGTCACTGAGGTATATGTTTGGGCATGTGCACTAGCATGCTTTTGCTGAGTTTGGGTTCTTGGAGATCTGAGTTGGAGGTGGGGTGTGTGGGAGTTGATAATTAGCTTTTTTGTAAAATAAACAAAAACTACAATACCCATAATTCCAAAGAGGCAGTTGCTCAGAGTTCCTAGGGAGAGAACTTTCCAGAGTCATGCTGGTAAGACATTCAGGAGGAAAGCATATATTAAGTTCCAAAAATGATGAGAAGCCTTTTAATTGAGTAACATGTGCCAAGTGGCATTTCTGAGAAGAGAAAGTTTAAAGTAACGAAATGATCTCAGAGCAAGAAGTTATTATTAGTCTCAGACCAAAGTGTGGGGACTCTGTCAGTGGAAAAGAATAAAGTTAAGATTTTGAGGTTTAAGTGTCAGGGATAATTTTGCACTGGAAGGAAACTAAGTCCCAAATGTAATAATAATTAGAAAAAACATATCTACACTTCCTGCAGATGAGTTAAAATTTTAATCACTTCAAACTATCCAAGTGTAAGATCAAGCAGACAAATCTCTCTCTTAAAATGAACGGGTGCAGTACTGGATGTTCTTAGAATTGCAGCAATGTTTGTAAACAGTACCATGTTTGGGTTATTTCTGCTGTCCGTTTAAAATAATTGAGCCTGTGTATTAAGGAAATAGTGATTTTTCCTCTTATTTATTTTCATTTGAAATGTATAAATCAGGAGCAGGAGTAGATCGCTCTGTCCTTTGAGTCTGCTTCACCATTCAGTTGTGATCATGACTGATCCTCTATCTCAACGCTTACTGATCCTCTATTCTTGCTTACTTCCTATACCCCTTGATGCCTTTAAAATCTAAAAAAAATCAACCTGTATGTTGAATATTCAAAGGTTTAGCCTCCACTGCCTTCTGTGATAGAGACTTCAACAGGATCATTACCCTTCGAGTGAAGAAATGGTTCCTTATCTCTGTCCTAACTGTTCTATCAGAGTCTGCTTCTCTTGGTTTTACACTCCCCAGCCAGGGGAAACATCTTCCCTGCATTGTGTCTGTTAGTATTTTATACATTTCAATCAGCTCCCTACTCGTCCCTAAACTCAAGTGAATAGAAGCCCAGTTGAATTAATCTCTCCTCCTAGTACAGTCCTCCCATCTCTGGTATCAGCCTAGTGAAGCTCTGCTGCTCTCCCTCTATGGTATATCCTTTCTTAGGTAGAGAGACCAAAATTGCATGCAATACTCAAGTTGTCATCTCATCAAGGCCTGTATAACTGAAGAAAAAAATCCCGACTTCTGAACTCAATTCCTCTGACAATGAAGACCAATATCCCATTTGTCTTTCTAATTGCTGCACCTGCCTGTCTACTTTCACTGACTGGTGTACATGGACACCCAGATCCCTCAGGAAATATGCATCTCCCAATATGTCACCATTTAAATAATACCACACCTTTCCGTTTTAACATTAAAGTGTACAACTTTACATTTAGCACACATTTAAATGCATCTGCCATGTGTTTACCCACTCACTCAATTTGTCTAAATCAGCTTGAAGCTTTTTTACATTCAACAGTCGCACCCAGTTTTGTCTTGTCTGAAAACTAGGAAATGTTGCATTTGGTTCCCTCATCCAGGTCATTTATATATAACATGAATGGCTGGTGCCCAACTGCGTGTCACTAAGAAAAAAAATCATTTATTCCATTCTCTGCTGCCTGTCTGTCAATCAATAGCCTACTGCTGCACCTATTTTCTATGTTTCTCAAGCCATAACATAAATTCATTTCTTGAGCTTTCACTTTGCCCACTAACCTCTTACGAAGGACCTTTCCAAAACCTTTCTGAAAATCCAAATACATCACGTCCACTGGTTCTCCCTTGTCTATTCAATGACAAGTTGCATCCTAAAAATACTGCAGGAGATTTGTTGGGTATGATTTGCCTTTCATTAACCCAAACTGGGGTTTTGTCAAATCCCATTAATTATTCCCAAATAGTTTTTAAACACATAATTTATAATGGACTCTAGCATTTGCCCTACTACCAATGTTGGGCTAATTGGTCTGAAACTCTGTTTTCTCTACCTTCCTTTTTAAATTGTGGAGTTATTTGCCCCAGGAGAAAGTGAGGACTGCAGATGCTGGAGATCAGAGCTGAAAATGTGTTGCTGGAAGAAGTCCTGAAGAAGGGCTCATGCCCGAAACGTCGATTCTCCTGCTCCTTGGATGCTGCCTGACCTGCTGCGCTTTTCCAGCAACACATTTTCAGCTTACATTTGCCCCATCCAACCTGTAGGAACTACTCTGTAGAATTTTGGAAGATGAGCACCAAAACGTTCGTTATTTCCAAAGCCATTTTCTTTACTCATGAGGAATGTAGATTATTAGACCCTGGTGATTTGTCAGTCTTTAACCCCATAATTTCCACAGTATCATTTCTACTTCAATTCTGTCCTCCCATTTCTGTTTTCATTTCTGTTGTTAATAAACTTTTGTTTTGTCTTATTGTTAAAACAAAGATTGCAACATTGTGAACTTATATTTCAGTAAAAGATCACTTCAGTAAACATTTTTTTCAGAAATGATGATATATCCGGCCACACTTCTGTTGGAAATCTGATTTGACCAATACTAACATCAACTGAACATTTCCCCATAACCATTGGGGTCTCTAGATTATAACACTAGATAATACTCTATAATCATGGACCAAAGCAAAAGCATGTTTAAGCCAATATATGTCGTGTGCAGTTTAGAGTTGATGGCAATAATTTTGATTCTGGGCACGAGAGTAAAGTGAGTGATATTGGATACCACCCATGAGTACATTCTCTCAATTTTTTTAATGTTGAAATCGATGTGATTCAAAATGAGAGATTAACAATGAGAGGCTGATCTGATATAGCTTGCTTTGTACAATCACCCAAAATCAAAATTGCTTTTTAAAGCATATTTCAATATGTTTTCTTCAGATTTGTGTTTTGTTTTCATCTATTTTCTAAAACCAAATTGCATTTTCAATTTCAGGTTGGGGAAGCCAAAGTTCAAAGGTTCAGATCCACCATAACACATGGTTGCACTTCCCTGGGCACAGTTTTCGATGGATTCTCACATTCATTCTCCTCTTTGTCCTTGTCTGTGAAATTGCAGAGGGAATGGTTTCAGATCGGTATGGTTTCAATTTATTACACATTTAAGATCTAAACGGAATGTTGTAAGTATGACAATCAGATTAAAATACATGGAGCCACTGTTTTGATGACATTAATGCCTTAGAATCAGTGCAAAGAAATGCTAAGCTCTTTGCTCACATGAGAGAGAGAGTTGGCGTGGGAGTAAAAATGATAGGATGTCAGTTGAAAGTGTCTGTATCGATTCACCTCTATAGATTGACTCTGTCTTGAGAAAAATTAATGAAGTAGATAAATGTATGTAGGTCACCAGAGGTAAATCGTAACTGACAAATTTTATTTTTCAGTGAGCATGATTTCCATACTCAATGGAATGTACAGCATGGTAGAACAGGAGATGAAGGGAAAATAGAATCCAGAGGACATGAGAACAGGTTGTTTGACCCTGATCTTCCACAAGGGTCATTTGACAAGAAGCAGAACATGTGCAGGCTTAGGTTCACCATGGAAACTGTGAACAATAACCTTGTTTCTATGCCAACCTACAGAGACAGTCACCCATTTGCAATTCAGAAACAGCAATAGAAAATGTTTGTCCTCCTCTTTGAATATTTCAAAGACCGCCTCGCCCCCCTACCTCCTACGTGTGATCTTTGCAGCTATGTCTCACTGTAGGTAACCTCTCATCTTTTCAGCAACTTTTCATTGCTTTTTATGATGGACAGCCACTCATTTAGTCATCTCCCCCATGTTCCATCTCCGATTACTGTCCTCTCTCTTTCATTGTATCCTGAAAACACTTCTCATAGACTGTGTCCTTGTCCCTTCCCCCAGTTTCAAACCATCATCTTTCTTTCTCCTTCCTGTTGATGACCGCTGCCTATAATGGCACTGTCACATGTCTCAGGATAAGCATTAAGGTTGAGTTTAGCTTCGAAACCTAAGCTGCATTTACATTGGAACTGTAGCAATTTTATGAAGTGATACTGATTTTCCCACTAACAGTTTTCTCACTAACAGTGAAGATGTCTTGTGGCACAATGGGTAATGTCCCTGTCTCTAACCCAGAAGGTCTGAGTTTAAGGCTAACCCAGGACTTGATGGCCAAGAAAGGTATGTTCATAATGTGATAAAACAAAGTGATTATAAACTTATTCCAAGAATGGCAGTCAGTAGTGAGGAGAGATTCCTGTCAACCACATGATGGGAAGAAATGATAAGGTCTCACAGTGGTTCAGTGGTTAGCACTGCTGTCTCACGTCGCCAGGGACCTGGGTTCAATTCCATCCTCTGGTGACTGTCTGAGTGGAGTGCGCACACTCTCCCCGTGTCTGTGTGGGTTTCCTGACTGCTCTGGTTTCCTCCCACAGTCCAGAGATGTGCAGGTTAGGTGAATTGGCTATGCTAAATTGCTCATAGTGTCCAGGGTTATGTGGGATGGGTGAATTAGCCATGGAAAATGCAGGGTTACAGAGATGGTGTTGGGTCTGGGTGGGATGATCTTTGAGGGTTGATGTGTACTCGATGAGCCAAATGGCCTCTTTCTACACTGTAGAGATTCTATAAGTAAAGTAGAGCTGTAGGCTACAACTTGCATGTTGGCTCCATTAACTCAGATTCCCGAAGTGTGATGTAACACTACACCATCCCACATTTAGTGTAAACATTGGAACAGGAGGAGGCCATTCAGTCCATTCAAGCCTGCCTTGCCATTCAATATGTTCACCCCATCCCCATAGCCCTGCATATAGTTGATGATCAGACATCTATCAATCTTTACCTTAAACATAGGCAAAGACTAAGCTTCCACAGTGTGGTAGAGAATTCTAAAAGTTCACAACGCTCAGAGTAAAAGGAATTCTTCTCACCTTGGATTGAACTGGCATCCCAATTATTTTTAAACTGTAACTCCTGGGTCGAGACTCCCCAAAAAGCAGATTTGTCTTGCTTGTCCATCCCTTCAAGTATTTTGCAAATTTCAATGAGATCACCTCATTTCTTTTCATAGGGCAGTCTCACCATCCTGGGAACAAACCTGATGGACCTTTGCTGCACTCCCGTACGGTAATAATAACTTTCCTGAGATGAGAAATCCAAACCTGCACACACTGCTCCAGATGTGGTGTAACTATCGAATCAAGATTTCACTACCCCTGTACTCAAATCCCCTTGCAGTAAGGGTGAAAATTCTGTTAACCTTCCAAGTAACTTGCTGCACCTGCATGATAACCTCCAGTGCTTTTTGACAAAATCCTATCATATATCTCTGCTTTCCAACCTCTTAGCATTTCAGAAATACCTTCCATACCTGCTTCCCCTAATGAAGAGGATAACATCACATTTTTCCACATTAGGTTCTTAGGCAAACATAGCATAAACAGCCAAGTCTCTGGTATTGAGACTGGCTCTAATGCAACCAGGGGTTCATTGGCTTCCAAGAGATCAATTGTGTTAGGGGATTCTGTAGTCAGAGGTACAGACAGACATTTCTGTGGCCAGCAGAGAAAAAGCAGAATGGTGTGTTGTTTCCCTGGTGCCAGAATCAAGGATGTCTCAGAGAGGGTGACGGGAGAGAGGGGCCAGCAGGAGGTCATTGTCCACATTGGAACCAACGATATGGGAAGGGAAAAGGTTGAGATTCTGAAGGGCGATTACAGAGAGTTAGGCAGAAATTTAAAAAGGAGGTCCTCAAGGATAGTAATATCTGGATTACTCCCAGTGCTATGAGCTAGTGAGGGCAGGAATAGGAGGACAGAGCATGAATGCATGGCT
>NC_057732.1:7819397-7842516 GCF_004010195.1 Chiloscyllium plagiosum
GGTCTCCTTCCTATCGGAAAGATTTTGTGAAACTTGAAAGGGTTCAGAAAAGATTTACAAGGATGTTGCCAGGGTTGGAGGATTTGAGCTACAGGGAGAGGCTGAACAGGCTGTGGCTGTTTTCCCTGGAGCATTGGAGGCTGAGGGGTGACCTTATAGAGGTTTACAAAACACAATTTTTTAAAAAAAATGCATCATTGAATACTAAAATAAAATAAAGAACTGCGGATGCTTGAGATCTGAAACTAACAAACACGGAAAATGCTGGAGAAACTCAGCGGGTCTGCAGAGAAACAGTGTTAACAATTTGGGTCCAGTGACAAAAATCGAGTGTTCTGAGGAAAGGCCACTGGATTCGAAACACTGCCATTGTTTCCATATCAGACCTGCTGAGATTCTGCAGCTATTTCTGTTTTTGTCTGTTTACATTTTACTAAGTTATTGATGGGATTTAGAGACATCGATCAATAACTGGAGCTTGCATTGATCATTGAGGCTAATTGGAGTAGTCCAAATAATGTCTCACCATGCATGTGCATAATTAACTGCACAACATATAACCAATTGTAAGGCAGTGTTCAATACATTTGGAATCCTGATATAGTTCATTGCATTCCAATATTTAATGTTAAGTGAATAATGGACATAATGCTTGGGCCTGCAGTCTTAAAATTCATAACTGTAAAGTGCAGGCATTAGTTAAAATAAACAAAAAAAGACAAAGTCTGCAAGAGGTTTTTATTCATTGCGAGAGCTTTACTTCCTTGATTACTGAATGGTGGGAAATGTTTGTTAAGCAACTCCACACTGTACCGCCCTCCCCCATATGACTTCTGTTCTGGTTTAAATATACCTTGCACAGAACTCAGAGGTCTGTGCAGGAATAACTAATGTTAGAGAGAACATTAGTGAAAATCCTTTGTCTGTGTTGTCTGTAAGAGATGTTCCATGAAAACTGATGCATCGGGCTAAATAGCCCTGCCTTATGTCAATGACTAGTTAGGTCAGAGTCATAGAGGGTTACAACGTGGAAACAGGACCTTTGGCCCAACGTGTCCATGCCGCCTAATTTTCACAACTAATGAATCCAACTTTGTATCCAGTTTGCCAGCTCTCCCTGGATTCCATGAGATTTAACCTTACCCAACAATCCACCATGCAGTACCTTGTCAAAGGCCTTGCTAAAGTCCATGTAGACAATGAGTTGCCCTCATCTATTTTCTTGGTCACCTCTACAAAAAAGGTGGCATGGTGGCTCAGTGGTTAGCACTGTTACCTCACAGCAACAGGGACCCGGGTTCGATCCCAGCTTCGGGCAACTGTATGTGTGGAGTCTGCACAGTGTGCGGGTTTTCTCCGGGTGCTCCAGTTTTCTCTCACAATCCAAGGATGTGCAGGTTAGGTGAAATGGCCATGCTAAATTGCCCATAGTGTTCAGGGATGTGTAGGTTAGTTGCATTAGTTAGGGGTAAGTATCGGATAATAGGGTAGGAGAATGGGTCAAGGTTCAAAGTTTTAGTGTGGACTTGTTGGCCGAAGGGCCTGTTTCCTATTCTATCCAAAAATGAAATCAAACCATGTGAGACATAATTTCCCATCCACAAAGCTGTGCTGACTATCCCAAATGAATCCTTGCCTCTCCAAACGTCTGTAGATCCTGTCTCTCAGAATCCACTCTAACAACTAACCCACCACGGATGTCAGGCACACAAGTCTGTAGTTCCAAGGCATTTCCCTGCATCCTTTCTTATATAGCAGAATACTAGCCACTCTCCAATCTTTGGACACTTCTCCCATGGTTCTCAATGATACATAATGATTTCCATTGGATATTGCATCTTCAGGGCAAAGTATTTCTGACCATAAAACTTCTGTCTTAGGGAATCGAGAGCATCTCTGTGAACAGAATATTAGTATTTCTTGAACAGTTACTTGGCAGGTGTACACTGCTGGCAATACATTCAAATCTTATTTAATGAGTCATGGTTCTGGGATAAATTGTGATGTCAGTTTTATGTGGCACTGTAGCAGTAGCCAAGGGCAATTGGAAAATTGTTTTAAAAAGCACTTGAATTTCACCATCAATTCAGAACACAAATCCAAGCATGCTTGCAAGACATTTTAAAATCACTTTAAAGTTACAGCAGTGACAAATGATAACATAATCAGTCAGATATCAAGCAGTTGCACATTAAGCATAACTTATTCCTTTGGAAATGAAATATCTCTGTACTATGTTTTCTTTTGTGGGTGCACAGAAAACATGCTGCACTGTGCTATGGTGCTTTTCTCACTAAACACTTCAAACAGTTACAACATTTGGTTATCAACATCCTTCATGAATTTGTCAAGGTGAGGGATACTAGAAAGAAAGGGCTTACATTCAGAACATAGTATTTTTAGCGAGGTCTAGATGCGCTGTGTGTTTTAGCTCATTTGTTTTCAACAAAAGTTAATGAGTATGAATGAATAAATGACCATTGTAAAGTCCATTTTTATTTTTTTGAACTGTGGACTAAATGTGGGAAAATAACTACTGCTTTTAACCAAGGAAACTGTATAAGAAGATGTTTGTCGTTTTTAAAGCAAATGATAGGAGCTTATTATCAGTATATATACAGTGTTGGAGCAATAAGGGAGAATACCTGACAGATTAGTATTGCCTGTGTGTATTCAGGGCAATTCTTCCCACAGACGTTTGATTGACTTTTCAACTGGTACCAATTGTTGTGGGCTCAGGAGAGCTCAGTGAAGTAGCCTGATTGGTTCCTGGGCAGGTGATTATAGCCGTGTATATGGACAATGCATTCAGCAAAGAAAAAGCATCTCCCTTCTTCTCTCTTCGGTGTGTGGTGAAATAGAAAAAAATCCCAGGTGGCCACCTCTTCTCCTGACCTTTTCTGGTGAACTCCTGTCTCTGCAAATCCCATACAAAAAGAAAAGAGGGGAAATCTTCAACAAGTGAGTGGAAAGCTAAGGATCAGTGTACCATAACCTCATGTCGTCAGCAAAGAGTCTGAAGTAATTGGTCCAGTTCTGTACTTCTCTGATTTTTTTGTTCTTTCTCCACATACAATAATTGTATCTCTACGTGTATGAGAATGTAAAATGGGACATCGTTTCAGTTCTGGGGAAAAGGCACGAGTTTGTCACTGGGTAACAGAACCAGAGGAGGTATGGCAAGTTGACTATCCTCCTCCTACACCATAACAATTCTGTGATTCTGTATTATGTTAGCAATTCATGTTTCTTTTTTGGCATTTGATTGAAAACAGTTTAAATGCAAAAAGTAGTTACTTACCTGTTAATGAGAAAAAAAGCTCATTGTGCATTTCTTTTAACTTACATTAGATGATAATGTAGAATTGGGCAATTTACTGGTTTCAGCAAATATTCATATCTGGGAATAATGGAACTTGATTTATAGTGCATTGCCCCAAGGAGTTATGGCACCAGATAATTTCAATAATAACTTGACATCACCCTTAATCTCCAAGCTGCAATTTTGAGGTTGTTTCTTTGTTCTGAATTTGTCACCAGAGGAAATGGTTTCCATTTATGTTTTCAGATAAAACATTTAATCATCTTAAACACCACAAGTCGATCAATATTAATTTTTCTACACTTGAGGGAAAACAAGTCTGGTATAAGTAATCTGACCACATAAGTTATCTTGTTATGCATGGCATTAGTGAGACTGAATTAGAATTAGGTTTTGTTGTTACTTGCACTCAAACATAGAGATACAGGAGTACAATGAAAAAGTTTGCAATGTCCAGTGCCATCTTAGTTCCAAAGGTACCTAGATACAAAATCTTGGGTACAAAGTGGAGTAATAAATATAGTTAAAAGTACATGTTGCAGTCCTTCGTAAGTACTTAGCCACTCCCCACAAGGGTTCAATCTCCTCTGTGCTGGTCCTGATCTCCCCACGCTTGACACCGCCACAGATGCCGGGAGATATCAGGCTGCCTGCCCTCGTCACAGATGCCAAGGGACCTTCATGGTCACCAGTTTGGGCTCAATCTCCCCTGTGCTGTGCTCGCGCTCTCGCTCCCCTCCCACCCCCCAGCTGTCTCACTGTCCCCTGCCTTGCCTGGATCTCTCCACAGAAGGTAAGTAGATTAGAGTAAGGAAGAAAATGTTGTGAAGGAAGAAAAAAAGTTAAGTAAAAGTGGAAGGAGCAGATGAGCTCTGGGCAGGAGCACTGCTACTCTGCCGCCATCTTAGAAATGTTCTATATACAGTACTGGTCACCATATTTAAAGAAGGACATTAACACATTGATTCTAGGATTCTCTTGGAAGCAGTTCAAAGAAGATTTATTTGAATAATATCTGGAATAAGCAGATACTCGGACTTTAGAAGGTTGAGGGAGGTTCGGATTGAAACTTACAGAATACTGAATGGCCTGGACAGAGTGGATGTTGGGACCATGTTTCTATTGGCAGAAGGGACGATGACCTGGGGGCACAGCCTTAGAGTAAAGGGAAGACCCTTAAGAATGGAGATAAGGAGAAATGTCTTTAACCAGAGAGTGGGGAATCTGTGGAATTCATTGCCATTGAAGGCTGTGGAGGCCGGATCATTGAGCATATTTAAGACAGAGATAGGTAAGTTCTTGATTGCCAAGGGGATCAAAGTTTATGGGGAGAAAGTGGGAAAATGAGGTTGAGAAATCTATCAGTCATGATTGAATGACAGAGCAGACGCAATGGGCCGAATGGCCTAATTTCTGCTCCTATGGTCTTAAGGCCTTATTTCCTTATCTGAAAAGGATGGACAGGCTATGCCTATAACCTCCAGAGTTTGGAAGAATCAGAGGTGACTTCATTGAAACATAAGATCATGAAGAGTCTTGACCAGGTGGACGTTGACGGGATGTTTCTCCTTGTGGGAGAATCTGGAACTGGGGGCACAGTTTGAAAACTTAGGGCACCCCTTTAAGAGAGGGATGAGGAAACATGTTTCTTTCTCTCAGAGGGTTGTGATCCTTTAGAATTCCCTTCCTCAAAAGGCAGTGAATGCGGAGTCTTTAAATATTTTAAGGCAGAGTCCTGTAGATTCTTGATGACTGAGAGCATGGAAGATTGTCAGGGATATGCAGGAACGTAGAGTTAAGGTTAAAAACAAATCAGCCATGGAGGGCCAAGTGACCTTCAGTTGTCATATTTTCATAACCATTATTACACTGGTATCCTTTTGTTCAACGTTTAGCAGAAAATCTAGGTTAGGAACTATCATAGAACACTGTTCTATACTAGAAAGTGTGAAATTGCCAAAAGGAAACCTCATTATTGAAATAAATTATGACAAGATCTCAATCCCTTCATTTTTGTAGATCAAACAGTCAGTGTATGTAGGTGATGCGATCTGTCTTAGTACAGGATGTTCAGTTCTGCAGCACCTTCTCTCTCGACCCAGTGACCATATCGTGTTAATCGGTTGAAGATATCTAATTGCAAAAGGCCTACATATAATACTTGTAAAATGGATGGATTAAAATCTTAAGAATACAATCTTATTATAGAATGGGTTTGCAATACTTACCTTTCATCATTTAAGCTTAACCAAATACTGGCCCACTTCATTACGCAAATGTTCCTGAAAGAGAGTCACTAAACACTTTGTAGGTTTTGTATTAAACCAGGGTGAACTACAGTATCATCGTCAAAAGGTGAGACCTGTTGCCAAAGCTTTTCGTTGTGCTCCCAATCAGGGTGAGTGTGAGAATGCTGAATGTCAAACGCTGGCTACAATTCATACAAAGGCAGGAAGATCCCTGAGTCATAGATTTGAAATACAGATTTATATGTCACTTTAATTGGTTCCTGCGCATCTAGTAAATGTGTTTGTTGTAATTTTCTGCAGTAACAAAGGCTGCAAAAATTAGGTTTTCATACAGCCAATGCTTCAAAGGCTGCAGAAGCTGAAAATGTCATCTGAACCTTTTCTGATTAGATCCTTCAGTCCAACTAGTCCAGGCCGACCATAATCCCCAAACTAAGGTAGTCCCACCTGCCTGCTCCTGGCCCATATCCTTCCAAACCTTTCCAATTAATGCCTTACCCAAATGTCTTTCAAATGTTGTCACCATACCCGCATACACCACTTCC
This sequence comes from Chiloscyllium plagiosum, assembly GCF_004010195.1. Lineage (NCBI taxonomy): Eukaryota > Metazoa > Chordata > Chondrichthyes > Orectolobiformes > Hemiscylliidae > Chiloscyllium > Chiloscyllium plagiosum. The sequence goes on from NC_057732.1 coordinate 7,825,514, forward strand.
TCAGCAAGTTCATTCCACTTACTAACCACCCTCTGTGTAAAAATGTTATCCCTCATGTCTTTTTAAAATCTCTCTCCTCTCACCTTAAAAATGTGATCCATACTCTTGAAATCCCCCATCATAGGGAAAAGACACCTACCATTAACTCCATCTATACCCATCATAAACTTCTGTAAGGTTGCCTGTCAACCTCCTTAATTCCAGCAGGGACATGATGTGTGCCCTAGAAACCTTGAAGGGGAAAGTTTCCTTTCAGCAATAGGGATATTTGATAAAGTCTCTCTCAAGACGAATAACAAGACTTGGATATGGAGCCTGGGCGGATAGAGGGGAAAGCAGTGTGTAGAGGAAAGAGGAGTGGGGCTGTTGAGTGTTCTGATTAGAAAGTGAGATTGAACTAGAGGGTGCTTCTACCACCAGCTCAATCAGGAACAGTATCTAAGGTTGTTGTATATGTTAATGGTTCTGCACGAGGTAATGTTAATCTGCATTAAACTCCTACTGACCAAGAGTCTTTGCGTGAGAAGAAGCAATCCAGCATGAGGTTCTGATGAAGATGGATGTGTCATCTCTAACTCCTGTGCCTTGTGCCTTGTTCCTAGTCAACCTTCTTGCTATCAAGCAATAAACAACAACTTGCTGCGTAAGAGAAGAGCTTCTTCTTGTGAAGACTCACTAGTAGTCTATACTCAATCTCTGCTAATAGATGGGCCTTAGATTCAGCATTGACAATTAAATTGTATTTTCTTTACAATGCCTCACCAGTTAAAATTTAACTTTTTAAACTTATTTTAAGAGTAGGAAGGAGGATTAATGAAAGCACTCTTCCCCAGTGGTGATCAGTGATGGGATTGTTACATAAATGTCTCAAGGCAACAGCAGAGAAAAGTCCATTTAACCAAGGAGAATGAACTTTCACAAGACAAGTACGTTTATTACTTTAAGAACATTACTATTTTCAGAAAGCTGAAATAGTCAGTCAGCAGCTGAGAACACAAAAACAACTGAGCAGTCAGCAGCCCTGGTGGGAGCAGCAGCAAGGCAAGAGCAGTACCTTCAACAGAAAGCCTCTATGTTAGAGCTGGTAAGGGCTCTGTGGGCTAGGGAGAGCATAGAAAGAAGTTTTACTGTGAGGCCAGAGAGCCCACACAAGGGTTTGTTGGTTCTGGAATGAATCTCTGTGAATAAAGTTACAAATCTTTAAAAGCAAGCAAGAACAGTGCAGAGGATCAAGCTGGGAATGACAGTAATGTAAAAGAGTACTTACCTTTAAAAACCTGGTGCTGCCACCATTGTGAACAGTAGTCCTTCTAAATCTGACTGATCGGTTCCATGTGGGGTGATACAAAATTGATATTTTGCTTCTCTCTCCAGTGTCAAACATGACGTGTATCTCTCTTTGCCAGTCAATGACAGTTCATGTTGGCATCCTGTGCTTCTTAATTCCTTCTTGTTTATTTTGACTTACCTCTTCTACATCACATCCGGTTCACTCTTCTTCTCCAATTCCCATCTCCTCCTTCATAGAATCCTTACAGCATGGAAGCAGGCCATTCGGCCCCTTGAGTCACAGCAACCCTACAAAGAGCATCCCATTCAGACCCACCTCCCTACCCTATCCCGGTAACGGTGCATTTCCCATGGCGAATCCACCTAACCCACACATCCCCGGACAATTTAGCATGGCCAATCCATCTAACCTACACATCTTTGGAGTTTGGGAGGAAATCCACACAGGCACTGGGAGAACGTGCAAACTCCACACAGACCATCACCTGAGGGTTGAATTGAACCAGGCTCCCAGGTGCTGTGAGGCAGCAGTGCTGACCTCTGAGCTACCAAGCTGTCCTTACTCTAACCTAATTCTTCAATTCTTCCCTTACTTCACTTTGGCATTAAATTCCAGTTCCGCTGGCTTGCTTTTTCACAATGAGTACCCTTCCCTTTATATTTTCCCATTCTAATGACTACTGGTGCTCTGATTGACATGAAACCCTCCTACTGTTGTGAAGTAGAGTCATACTGGACTCAAAATCTTAGCTCTGTTTCTCTCTCTCTCGACAGATGCTGACAGACCTGCTGAGTTTCTCCAGCATTCTATATATTTGTTTCAGATTTCCAGCATCTAGTATGTTTTGATTCTATTTATATGAAACACTCCTATATCCCTTCAGGGAGAGAATTCATGATGTTGAGGAGATAGCACAAGGCCAGGAATTCCAATCATGTACACAGTCTCCTAGAGAAGCAGTATCAGATTGGGCTGAAGTGAGACTTATACTATTATACTGTTTGCATTCTCAATCCCAGACAGGTTCCAGACTGATAATGTAATGACTAAGGGAACACAATCTGAAATTGAGACACTTCCCATCTAATACAGAGATGAGGATGAAATATTTCTCTTTGAGTCACAGGAGTCCATGGAACACTCTTCCCTAGTGAGCAGTTATTTAAAAATCCACTTGTGGGACATGGGTGCCACTGGCTGACCAACATTTATTGCCTGTCCCCAGTTGCCCTTCAGAAGGTGATGGTGAGCTGCCTTCTTGAACCACTGCAGTCCATATGATGTAGGCAGACCCACAATGCTCTTGGAGAGGGAATTCAAGGATTTTAACCCAGCGACAGTGAAGAAACGGTGATATACTTCGAAGTCAGGATGTGAATGGCTTGGAAGGGAAGTTGCAGGTGGTAATGTTCCCATGTATCTGCTGCCATTGTCCTCCTGGATGGAAGTGGTTGTTGGTTTGGAAGGCCCTGACTAAGGAGCTTTGCGAATTTCTGCCGTGCATCTTGTAAATTGTATACACTGCTGCTACTGGTGGAGTGAGTGAATGTTTGTGGATATGGTGCCAATCAGGCAGACTGCTTTGTTCTGGATAGTATTAAGCTTCTTGAATGTTGTTGGATCTGCACCCATGCAGGCAAATGGGGAATATTCCATCACACTCCTGACTTGTGCATCGTACATTGATTTAATAGTTTTAAGTCAGATGTAGATAGTTTTTTGACTAAAAGGGACTAACATAATTGAGTAAAAGTAGAGTTAAAGCTACAATCATATCAGCCATGACCTTATTGATTGATATAGCATGTTCCTAATTTGTTTGTTCACATATACAGAACAGGGCTCTGGGAGTGGACCTGTTGAACACAAATCCACTTGATTCTCAGAATTTCAAAAGTGCTGTAACACCTGAGTCACAACAATTGCTTAAACAACCCCTCTAATTGCCTTACATGTCCTTCCCAGGTATTACTATATGTTAGAACATTGTCTAAGTAAAACTACACAACTAAACACTTCAGTTATGACCGAATTCGTAGGTCTTTGGAAGAGAGATGAAGCTTTTTTTTTAACCCAAATGGCATGGCTTGACATTGTTATGATCCCTTGATGAGACTAAAGTGGATTGCTCTTCAGTCCTTGATGCTAATGGCACTGGCTTCAATAGATAAGATCAGAAGACCATAAGAAATAGGAACTGGTGAAGGTCATTTGGCACTGCATAGAAAGGTTTGGTGGGGGGCTGAGAGGGACAGCATTCAGCCATTAGCCATACTAGTCTGAAAGTGCCTAATCTCGTCTGATCTCGGACACTCAGCAGATTCGGGCCGGATTAGTACTTGGACGGGAATACCAGGTGCAGTAGGCTCAGGACCCCCTTGTGGCTCAGTGTAGTGTCCCAGTCCTAGACTGAGAGGCCCAGGTTGACGTCCTACCTGCTTCAAAGGTACGTAAGAATATCTCTGGACAGGTTGATGAAAAAAATAGATGAAAACAAGTTCGGCCCATCTTGTCCATGTCGACCCAAAGACACCAGATGCCCTTTCGAATCCCACACCCCTGCACTTGGCCTGTAGACCTGCAGCTTACAGCGTTATGCAGCATATAGCAGTACATTCACTTCCTTCCTTCAAGCCATGAATATATGTCATAAACAGTTACCCTCCCAGCACTGAACTCTGTTGAACCCCACTGGTCACAGGTCACCAACCTGTAGAAGAACATTTTATCCTTGCTCACTGTTTCCTGCCTATTGGACATTTCTCTATCCACGCCAATATTCTATCTCCAATATTATGGGCTCTTATCTTCTGACTTAATGTTTTGTGATGTACCTTGTTGAATACCTTCTGGAAGTCCAAGTACAACACACTTACTAGGCCCCCTCTATCTAGTCTGATTGAGATATCCTTGAAAAACTCTCATAAAAATGATTTCCCTTTCATGAAGCCATGTTGACTTGGCTTGATCAGGATATGATTTTCCAAATGTTCTTCTCCAATAATTGAGTCCAATACTTTTCCAGCAATGGATGTCAGACTAATCATTATCCTCTTTTTGCCTCCCACCCTTATTGAACAAGCCTGTCATATTGGCAGTTTTCCAATCTTCTGTAACTTCTCCAGAATCCAACAATTTTTGGAAAATTGCAATCAATGCACGCACTATTTCTACAGCTGCCTCTTTTAGGACCCTCCAATTCAAGCACTCAGGGCCAGGGAATTTGTCTAATATTACTTCTCTAGTGATGGTGTTGATTCTTAATTCCTCCCCGTATTCTTTAATATTAATGGAATGTTTGAAGTTTCTTTCACTGCAAAGACTGATGCAAAGTAGTGTGACTCCTCTGCCATTTCCTTGTTCCCCAAAACCATTTTCTCAGATACAATTTCCATGTTCACTTTGACCTCTCTCTTCCTTTTTATGTATTTAAAGACTCCCTTATTGTCAGTTTTTGTATTTCTCACTAGTTTGCCCTCTTAGTTTACTTTCTCTCTGTCTTCATTATCTTTTTAGGTCTCATTTGCTAGATTCTGAATTTATCCCAATCTTTGGGCAATCAATGACTTTTGCCTCCTTTATATATGTTTTTCTTTCAATTTAATATTGCCTTAACTTCCTTGGTTAGCTGTGGTTGATTTATCCCACTTTTAGAATCTTTCCTCATTACTAGGATGCATTTTTACTAAGAGTCATGAATTGCCTCCTTGTGGGCGGCACAGTGGTTAGCACTACTGCCTCACAGTGCTAGAGACCCGGGCTTGATTCCTGCCTCAGGCAACTGTCTGTGTGGAGTTTGCACATTCTCGCCATGTCTGCGTGGGTTTCTTCTGGGTGCTCCAGTTTCCTCCCACAGTCCAAAAATTGCATGTTAGGTGAATTGGCCATGCTAAATTGCCTGTAGTGTTAGGTGAAGGGGTAATTGTAGGGGAATGGGTCTGGGTGCGTTGTTCTTCAGAGGGTCAGTGTGGACTTGTTGGGCCGAAAGGCCTGTTTCCACACTGTAATTAATCTAAATGTTTGCCACTGCATGATCACCATCATTCCTGCTAATCCATCCATCCTGTTCATTTTAGTTAACTCTATCCTCGTTTTATTGTAATTCCCTTCATTTAAGTTAGACACCACTGTTCCTGATCCAAGTTTCTCATTCTCAAACAGCACTTTAAATTCATCATGTTATGATTACTACTTCCTTTTGGGATCTTTTACTCTGAGGTCATTTATTAAATCTGGCTCATTACCCATTGCCAGATCCAAGATAGCCTGCTCTCTGGTTGGCTGTCTGGTATATTGCCGTAGAAAACTATTCTGATTGCGCTGTGAATTTATTGTCATAGTTACTCTTGCAATTCAATTAACCCCAATGAAATGAAAGATCAATCTTAGAAAGAACATAAGCATTGCCAACTCTATTAATACACACTTATAACTGAGGAATTGAATATGAATCTGTTTTTTGTGACTTCATTTACTTGTTTGTAGTCTCTATAGAATCTGGTTGATCTGTCTGATTTAGGAATTAAGCTCACTCCTGGTGAAATCCAGCTGCTTTGGCATGGTTTTGTGTTCAATTAATAAGGATGTTGTTTTATTTGTACTGACTCTCCTCTGTCTACATTTTGCATAACTAATGTTGTACATCTAGGTGTATCACTTCCTTATAGATTTCCTTTTAGATCCTATGTAACCTTACTATTCCTGACCAATATCCATCCTCTAAAAATGAGGACACAGTGTCTAACTGTCTTGGTATTTCTGTGTTGGCTGGTTGAGTTGTGGAAGAACTCCTTACTTCTCCTTTTACCTCATTGTTACTAAATTAAAAACCACACAACGCCAGGTTTATTTGGAAGTACAAGATTTCAGAGCTCTGCTCCTTCGTCAGGTAGCTAGTGGGACAGGATCATAGGACACAGAATTTATAGTAAAAGATCAAAGATTCATGTGGTTAATGTCACACTACAGGTGACCCTACTACACTATGCACTCTCATGCACACATACATACAGACTCATACACGTGATCACACTCACACAGATTCTCTCTCATACGCATACTCTCTCTCAGACAGACACACACACACTCAAATGCACACCCTCTCACAGGCATGTACTCCATCACATTCACACATACATTCTATCAAGCATGCACACATACACATACTCTCTCTCTCTTTCTTCCTCATGTATGCGTACACACATGCGCTTGCGCACACTCACACATATAAGTCTACAGGGTGAATTTGCATTTGCAGATTTGTATTTGCAAATACAATCTATTTTGTTCAAAAAGCACACAATCTGTAGGCAGTCAGTCCATGTGAAATTTTATAAATTCCTACCGTAGAAATAGAACCAGTCTGACTCAAGTTTGGGATACAGACAGGCTCTAACCTCATACTTTAAATGCAGTGTCTGAGCTGAGATGTCACTTTTTAATATAAAACTTTAAGTTATCTCGGAAATGTGACTTGAAAGAAATTCTGCGATTTATACATTAATGAATCGAAACCTACATCCCCATTCTAAATGATTAAAGACTTAACAGCAATCTAGGTTTGTTCAATACATCACATCAGTTATATGACAATTTGAAGTTTTACTATAAATTCTGTGTCCTATGATCATGCCTCACTAGCTACCTGATGAAAGATTACCGCTCCAAAAGCTTTCAAATAAACCTGGTGGACTATAATCTACTGTTGTGATTCTTAACTTTGTCCGTACCAGTCCAACACCTGGACCTCCACATCATGTCTCACTGGTATTCTTACCACCACTCACACTTGCTCCTTACTATGTTCTTCTTTTTGTGTCCAAAGATGTGCGAGGTAGGTGGATTGACCCTTCTAAATTACCCAGAGTGTCCAGGGATGTAGGTCAGATGGATTAGCCATGGGAAATGCAGGGTTACATGGATAGTGTCGGGAGATGGGTCCCAGGTAGGATGCTCTTGGTAGGGTCAATGGAATGAATGGCCTGCTTTCACACTGTAAGGATTGTTTGATTCTATAGTTCTATGATCTTTTCAACATGTTGATTTGACTTAACCGATTCTTCTTCCTATGTTTGGGAGTAGTGAACAGATAAAAGTCACTTTACTCCTAATTACTTTGTATGGATTTCTTAAATTCACTTTCAGAGGTTCACCTCAAAAAGGCATTAATATCAATACTGCTTCAAACATTCTAGATGTAGCATATTGGCTAACCATTTTTTTTTTATTTTCACCTGTGGAACTTTTAGGTTTTCCTATGCTACCCTACATGCTCCTGTGAGTCTTTCTAGAACCATGGGCACATAATGCAACACTGAGGATTAGATTTTTTTTGTCTGATGAATTTTTCCTTAATCAATTTTAATAAAACTCTAATCTCATGGCAATGGATCAACTCAAATGGGTTAAATTCAGTAGACGCATTTGGGGAAATCTATGGTTGCAAATAGTAAGAAATCACTCCTTGTATCTCACCCTGGTCGTTATTCAAGACATTATGCCATGGTTTTGAGTGTTTGATGGGACCTCTCCAAAGTTCCCCATGTTTGCGAATGATATGCAGTTGACTTAAATTGTTTGACACCCAAACTGCTGTTGATGTCCTGGACAGATTTAAACATGATTACCTTGATCAAGTTGTATTCCAATTTGTAGACCATAACAAGAAAAAAATCGGAGTTAACTTTGCCAATACTTCCTTAACTGTAATTGCCATCAAAGGAATAAATCGGGTTGTTTATGAGTGTCTGCTTATGTCTTTGTTTAGGATGCTACACAATCTGTTACCACTTGACTAAATTTGAGTAGCCCTTGTATCCCTAACTATAGTTATGGATTTAGAGGCATCATGTGAAGATAAAAGAGTGATCTTCCTTTAAGACATAAACCCTTTCTATCTCGCATTTCCATAATCACCTCTCCTGCACTCACAGCAATGTGTATCTCCAAGCTCTTAATGTAGTCAAAGCTACAATTCGAACCGTGGCATTCTCCATTGAGTTCCCTTTCAAACTCTCTATTATAAATCCCAGTAAGTTCAATGGGTTTCCCTTGCAACTTCCAGTATTTGGAACAAAGATGTCCCATTTCATTTCAATGGAAACAATTACGCCTTTGACTTTCACTTCAGCTCTTAGGACCTACCTTGCAGATTTGACAAGGAAACCTTGGGGTACTCTCAACTTATCTTCCTGTCAATCTCTCACTTTCTATCCCCTTCAAATTGGAAACCAATCAACAGGCTGTCTCTGGCTAATGACCCTGAATATGCACCCATAGTGCTGATGAGTTCAGCAGTTCTTCCCCACTGCTTGAACAAAGCAACATTGAATTACAGAATCATACAGTACAGGAGAGGCTCCATGGCCCATTAAGTCTCCACAAAAATAAACTATTACCTGCATTAATCCCACATTTCCACACTTCAAGTGCTCACCCAAGTACTTTTTTAAAGGTTGTGAGGTTTCCCATCTCAACTCCCCTCCCAGACAGTGCATTCCAACTCCCACCACCCTCTGAGTGAAAACATTTTTCCTCGCATCCCTTCTATGATGTAGAGTTGCCGGTGTTGGACTGGGGTGGATAACGTCAGATGTTACACAACACCAGGTTATTGTCCAAAGGTTTATTTGGCACGGTGGTTAGCACTGCTGCCTCACAGCGCCAGAGACCCGGGTTCAATTCCCGCCTCAGGCGACTGACTGTGTGGAGTTTGCACGTTCTCCCCGTGTCTGTGTGGGTTTCCTCCGGGTGCTCCGGTTTCCTCCCACAGTCCAAAGATGTGCAGGTCAGGTGAATTGGCCATGCTAAATTGCCCGTAGTGTTAGGTTAGGGGTATGGGTGGGTTGCGCTTCGGCGGGACGGTATGGATTTATTGGGCCGAAGGGCCTGTTTCCACACTGTAAGTAATCTAATCTAATCTACAATCTATTGAAACACTGCTCCTTCAGTGGTCACTTCACCTGACAAAGGGGCTATGCTCCAAAAGCCTCTGATTTCAAATAAACCTGTTCAACCGTAAACTGGTGTCGTGTGACTTCTGAATACATTCCTTCTAAGCCACTTTAAAATTATGTACCCGCTTATTATTAACCCTCCAACTCAGGGGAACAGCTCCTTATCTACACTGTCCATGCATAAACTTATACTTACACACTTCTATCAGGTTCTCCCCTCAACATTCTCTGTTCCAACTAAAATAGTTCAAACTTATTGAGCCTCTTCTTCACTGAAGTGCTCCATCCAGATGAATCTCCTCTGAACCCCCTTCAGTGCAATCACATCCCTCCTATCATGTTGTGATCAGAACTACACACAGTTCTCCAGTTGCAGTCTAACACACAATTCATTTTAAAGTTGCAACATCTGCTTCCACAGTTTTCTTGGTTTAAGGCAGTATCCTTTTCCCATTTTTGGTCCTCAATCCAAAAGTAAATAAAAATACAATGATACAGTCTTTACAGTGTCATCAGCTGAAGGAGCTCAAGCTCCTGATTTCAGTAGCCGGTGTTACTGCAGTGCCTCAGTGACGTTCAGAGCTTTGTTGGCAAGTCTCTGGTTATGGACAACATTCAAAAGTCCCAATTCAAGAGAATGCAGGCAAAGAGGGAATGGGTTACCACCTGGTGGTCAAAAAGGTACAGGAATCCTGAGTGCATATTCTCAAACCACTATACAGTTTTGTATTTTAGTGAGAGTCAGGGGTATACTGAGGGAGAGCTGCAGCACTTGAAAGAATGTCTTTGATACGAGAAGTTAAATCAAAGCTTTGTCTCTCTCCTTTAAGGATGTTGTAATAATTCTATGATCAGAATAAGTGGATTTTCATGGAATCAGAACAACACCAGAACCATTTAAAAATGGTAATGGGACTTGATTTCTGAGATTCATAACCTCAATCCTAGAATACTCAGGGATATGGCTATGTGTAGTAAACCCACATTGCTGACCTTCATTGTAGGGACATCTCCGAGACCAGTTCATCCCATAGTGCTTTGCTTAGGTATCTGGCTGTGGTACTAGGGAGACCATGTTGGTCACTGGTAAACTCTCAGCTGAAGAGAGGGGTATAGAAACCTGGTTTAAGCTCAAAGTTCCTGCTACTTCCCACACAGTGGCATGGAAACCTTGAACTCCTTCCCCTCAAGTGTTATGGTTGGCAGGATTACTTAAAAATTTCAGGACCGTGAGTGATGTTTTTTCTGGATAAGGATATCAGGTAAATGTAGTGCAGATATGGATGAGCCATGCTTTGTGGAACAGGCTCAAGGGTTAAGTGGCCTTTGCCAACTCCAAAGAAATGCATACAGATGTCAAGATATGTAATTAATGCCAATCACAGCTCCTCCACTGCTTCCATCTCCCCTCCTCCCCCCACACCCCTCCATTTTTCTCTGTTTGTCTGAATCTCAGACCAATGTACCTTTGTCTTTATTGGTCATGGAATATGGGAAACGCAGGCTAGACTGGAACTTATTGTCCATCCTTACTTGCCCTGATGTAGGTAGTGGTGAGCTGAAGCTTTGAGCTCATGCAGTCTCTGGGTATTCCCACAGGACTGGTAGGGAGAGTGTTCAAGGATTTTGAACCAGCAACAGTGAAGGAATGGCAATATCATTCCAAGTGAGGATTGTTTATGGATTGGAGATCAGTTTGCAAGGGATGATGTTCACAAGCATCTGCTGCATTTCCTTTCAGTTAGAAGAAATTGTGGATTTAGATGACATTGTCAAAGAAGTCTTGGCGAGTTGCTGCACTCAATCTTGTAGGTAGTACAGCTTGCTGCCACTATGCGCCAGTGCTGGAGAGATTGCCCAGTTAACTCATGGTGAGGTGGTAGTTATCAATGTGGTATTGTGCCTAGTGATATTATCAATGGACTGTTAATCTAGAGACCCAGGTAACGTTCTGGGAACTTGTGTTTGAATCCTGCCATGGCAGATGGTGGAATTTGAATTCAATAAACATCTGGAATGAAGAGTTTAATGATAACCATGAACTAATTTTTGCTTGTGGGAAAAACCCATCTGGTTCATGAATGTCCTTTAGGGAAGGAAACCACAATCCTTACCTGGTCTGGCCTACATCTGATTCCAGGCCCACATTGACTCGTAACTGCCCTTTGGGCAATGAGAGATGGGCAATAGTTGCCAACCTAGCCAGTGATGCCCACAGCCCATAAATGAATTTTAAAAAAGTTGGTGGATGAGGTACTTTCTCCTGGATGGTGTCAAGCTTCCAGAGTGTTTGAGATTTTGGAGAAGGTTTGTAGGTTAGATTGTGTGTGCTTTTTGAAGGCAAGAGTAAATGTGTACAACTCGTTGATGTCAAGTAAGTGAGTCAAGAGGTCATTTGATTTGCTGCATCAGGAATGCATCATGATTCAGGCAAGTTTCAACATCTAGACTTGGAGTTCTCATTCTAGCAGGGCTGTCCCGAGTGGAGATCAAACCTATTACCCTATCCTTCAGGGGTGAGAAAACTATGATGAATTAATGTTCACTCCAAGTATCTAGGTAGGATCCTCTAAAACTGCCATCACTCTTGACAGGATACACAAAACTTAACTTGTTGTGTGGTTGGGTCATCTGGCCTCTGTGATCTTGAACATCTCTTAACTATGGCTAATCTCACTCACTGGATCTGCAGTCAGAGCTCCTCTGAGTGTTGTCCTCACTTTACTGCGTCTCAACCTTAAAAGCATTTTACACTGGGAAAAATTGGTTCTCCTGGCAGGAGGGTCAGTCATTGGAGGCCATGGATTTAACATTGACTAAAGATCCTGTGGGGAAATGTTGAGAATTTTTAAAGCTGCATTGCGTTTGTATGACCTGCCAATAAGTCGGTGGAACTTGCTGACAAGTTGGTGGAAGCAGACCCTAAAATAGCTTTTCATAAAAAAAAGTTGAAGAAAAAAGAATTGAAAAACAAAAGGGTAAGAGTAGAAGAGTGAAATTAGTTAGACTGATCTTTTGAAGAGCTGATATAAATTTCATGGTCTTTCTCTGGAGTTTATAATTCTGTGATTTGCGTATTATATAATTGTTGGATGTGTAATTTTATGCTGATTCACAGAAGATAACAGTCCTTTATTTCCTGTTACAGAAAAATGGACACTCGCCACCTGCATCTATTTATGCCTGCTACCATGGGATTCATAGCTGCGATTACATCTATTGTGTACTATCATAATATTGAAACTTCCAACTTTCCAAAGTTATTATTAGGTGAGAGTGCATTTCGAATTTCAGGTGAACCAAACCAATCCATGATTTGCGATTCCCCTTCATATGTCATCACTAAATTCAGCATTCTCTTCTTGGGAAAAGTAAGAGTAACCTGACTACTGATGATGAATAGACTCACCAGGCCTGAGTGGGAATTTCTCACAATATGGTCAGGATTTAGTTAGGCAGAGACTTTTAGCTGGAGGTTTCCTGATTGCCATTGTAAAGTCTACTGTCTCCACGTGTACCCATCCATAGATGAAGGGACTACGGTTAAAGATAGGGAATCCCCACAGCCTTTCTAGCCCATTAGGTACCAACACCAAAGTCTTGAGAAATAAAGCAACTTGGATCCGCAGGGTTGGGGAAAGTTAAAGTTAACATTGTATTGGCCCCTTACAGCACAAGTTCAAAGGGTAATCTCTGTAATGTAATCTGTGGGGGAGACGGTGGGAGGGTATGGGTACTCCCTTTGGTTAATATTTCTTAAGAACATGAGACTGTTGTGTCCCAGTTAGGATGGGTGCCTGTCATTTAGGGAGTTAAAACCCTTTCTCTGGTGCCTGGGTTCCACTCTGGTGTAAGGGATTCACAGTTGGTGAGGGGGAATCCCTAGGCTTCAGTATTTGTTAAAACGCCAGTGGACATGGATGGTTTAGGAGACAGGAAGCACATTAGCAATCCTTGGTAGACCCGATGACTCCAAAAATTCAAAACAAAAACTCTTTCGCAGTGGTACAGTGAAGCTTAAAGCAAAGATTAAATTTCATGACTACATCTGTTCCCAAAGATATTTCGATGTATTAGGGTTAGGTTATGAACCCTAATTTCCTTCGCTTCACTGTTGTTGACCATGTCTCTGCAAATTTTGCAATTTTCCCCTCAAAACCTTGTAGCCTCCGCAACCCTCTCTCTCTTTTTAAGATAATTTTTTAAAAATTTGCTTCTTCGACCTAGCTGTCTTATATACATCCTTGTGTAGCTCACTGTCAAGATGTGTTTACTCTGTGAAGCGCCTTTATTGATTTTACAATGTTAAATTAACTGTAAAAATCTAAGATCTTCTTGTTGATTGAATATATTTGTTTTTACAGCTCTTTTTATATACTGGGTTCTGGCTTTTATCACAAAAACTATTAAGCTGGTGAAGTACTGTGATCACGGAGTGGACATGACCCAGCTACGATTTTGTATCACACTTATGTTGGTCTTTCTTTACGGCTCACTCATGGCTATTGAAGTAAATGTGATCATATTCCGGGTAAGTAGTGCCAATTCTGTCATGGAAACAAGTGAGATGCTCAAAGTTAATGTTCACAAAAATAAGGAGGTGGTCTTGGTCCTTGCAAATCTGGTAAATCTTGCTGCCCATCATAAACCATGTTCAAATCTGCACAGTTCACACTGATTACATTCAAGCAAAAATGACAGTGATGCGCTGGGTAAAAAGGGTGCGTGCCATGATGGCAAGTGGCTTAAGATGGCAAATGGACAGCTGATCAAGCTGATGTCAGGATTCTTGAATATTTTTGCATTTACGCACCCACTCACCATGACCCTTAATTTCTTTACTGCTCAAAAATCTATCTGGATGGTATCCAGCTCCTTGAATGTTTTGAATTCCATCCATACAAGCAAGTGGGGAGTATTCCATTACACTGCCTTGTGGATGGTGGACAGGGAGTGAAGAGGTGAATTACACGCTGCAAGATTTCTTGCCTCTAACCTACTTTTGTAGCAACTATATTTCTATGGCTGGTCAATGGTAACAACAGGATGTTGATTAGTGTGGGATTCAGTGATGGTGATGACACTGAATGTCAGGGGTGATGGTTTGTTATGGACCAGGCCAGACCCCTTCAAACCATTTCAGGAAAGTATCCTGGACCCTAGCTTTGCTGGTTGTTTTAAGAAGGTGTAAGGTGGATATTCCAGGAGTGATGCAGCTGTCAAACCACTTAGTTTTAAACTAAATAATTTATTTGCAATACTACCAAATGAAAGACAAACAGAAGAGAACAGAATATAAAATAACAATCTATCCAAAAACCCAACAGATTACACCAACTTAATGATGCTGTTCCAAATACTTGCAACAATCCCCATAAACACCCCTTGGCACAAAAGGTAAAATCAAACACAGGGTCTTACAGGAGAGAGAGAGAGCGAGACAGATGGCAGCATGGAACACCCCCCCCCCCCCCCCCCTCCCCTCTCTCTCTCTCTCTCTCTCCATGTTGCTGTTTCTTAGATCAACAGCCTCAAAACTGACTGTCTGCTTTCAGTGAACAGCCAAACTGCTAAAAACCAAATCAAACCAGCAGAAAGCTGAGCTGGGAGAATTGTCCACTCCCCTTTCGTTGGACAAGTAGTCTTCTTAAAACTGGAAAGCCTTTTTTTTCCTGAGGCAGTATCTGTTAGCTATAATCAAACTGGCCCTAAACCCTTCAAACCCAGACCTTTTGGAATCACAGCTTTTACAACCTTTCTGAAAAAAAAGCCAAGAACAGAATAATCTTGTTAAAAGAGCAGCACGTCATAGGTTAGATTCTCTCTTGCTGGAATTGGAAAACGTTCCATCACATCCCTCATTTGAGTCTTGTACAGGATGGTGAGAATTGGGAAATTCATGAGACACTTGCAGGGGAATACCAAAGTTCGAAGCTGCTTGAGAAACTGTAACATTTAAATGGCTACTAGATCATTTTTCAGGTGCATAGTCCCAGACCCAGGAAAAATAATTGGCTTTCTTGGTCAGGTTTCTTTACCTTGAGGGTGGGGTCAGATGGGTCAGGTTCCCTGGGAGAATCAGAATTAGAATCCCTACAGTGTGGAAACAGGCCCTTCGGCCCAACAAGTCCACACTGACACTCCAAACAGTAATCCACCTAGATCCATTCCCCTACCCTATATTTAGTCCTCACTAATGCCCCTAACCTACACATTCCTAAACACTATGGGGCAATTTAGCTTGGCCAATTCACCTATTCTGTGCAACTTTGGATTATGGGAGGAAATCAGAGCAGCTGGAGGAAACCCAGGCAGACATGGGGAGAATGTGCAATCTCCACAGAGACAGTCGCCTGAGGTTGGAATTGAACCCTGGGTCCCTTGCGCTGTGAGGCTGCATTGCTAACCACTCAGTTATCATGCCATCCCAAAGGGAGGTGGACTGGGTGACCCAGGAATGAGAGTAGTTGCTGTCAGGTATAGAGGTGGGTCATGGGGAAGACTTGCCTCAGTGGCCCGCACCTTGCCAAAGTTATTTGCAAAATTACCAACACAAGAAAAATCCTTCAAGTCCTTGCCCCTAATACCCCACACACTCCCTGAGCCCCATCCTTACCAACCTACTCCACCACGTGCCTCCTACCCATAATCCCTTGTACTCTCCATGGCACTTCATACCTCATACACCAACCTATGCCTTTCCCTCATTACCATTATTTCTTATGATCCCTAAGCCAGCCTATTCCTCTTTACTCACCCCCCATGTCCCCTCATACCTCCAACACCAACTTATGTATTTCATCCATCACATTTTGTCCTGACCAGTCCATACCAACTCACTTTGTTCCACCATTAGCAGACCTCCAGAGCTATGCTGAGATAAAAAAAAGTCATATGTTTTTGATGTCACAATTTCAAACAGACTTCTTCACTGATTTAAGAAAATAAGCGTATTGAAATTCCTTCAACTAATTTCAAAAGAAAGCAGCCATTTCATTTAAGTTTTTAACTTGTGATGAAAACAGGTATTTCAGAGCCACAAGAGATGGGGGAGATATTAAACAAGTATTTTGATCAGTGTTTACTGTGGAGAAGGACATGGAAGATACAGAATGTGGAAAAATAGATGGTGACATCTTGAAAAATGTCCATATTACAGAGGAGAAAGTGCTGGATGTTTTGAAATGCATAAAGATGGATAAATCCCCAGGACCCGACCGGGTGTACCATAGAACTCTGTGGGAAGCTAGGGAAGTGGTTGCTGGGCCCCTTGCTGAGATATTTGTATCATCAATAGTCACAGGTGAGGTGCCGGAAGACTGGAGGTTGACTAATGTGGTGCCACTGTTTAAGAAAGGTTGGTAAGAACAAGCCAAGCAATAATAGACCAGTGAGCCTGATGTCGGTGGTGGGCAAGTTGTTGGAGGGAATCCTGAGGGACAGGATTTACATGTGTTTGGAAAGGCAAGGACTGATTAGGGATAACATGGCTTTGTGCACGGGAAATTGTACCTAACGAACTTGATTGAGTTTTTTTGAAGAAGTAACAAAGAGGATTGATGAGGGCAGAGTGGTGGACATGATCTATATGGACTTCAGTAAGGCATTCGACAAGGTTCCCCATGAGAGACTGATTAGCAAGGTTAAATTTCACAGAATACAGGGAGAACTAACCATTTGGGTACAGAACTGGCTCGAAGGTAGAAGACAGAGGGTAGTGGTGGAGGGTTGTTTTTCGGACTGGAGGCCTGTGACTA
>NC_057732.1:7842599-7846645 GCF_004010195.1 Chiloscyllium plagiosum
GAATATTGCATGCAATTCTGGTCTCCTTCCTATTGGAAAGATGTTGTGAAACTTGAAAGGGTTCAGAAAAGATTTGCAAAGGTGTTGCCAGGGTTGGAGGATTTGAGCTACAGGGAGAGGCTGAACAGGCTGGGGTTGTTTTCCCTGGATCGTCAGAGGTTGAGGGGTGACCTCATAGAATTTTATAAAATCATGAGGGGCATGGATAAGATAAATAGACAAAGTCTTTTCCCTGGGGTCGGGGAGTCCAGAACTAGAGGGCATAGGTTTAGGGTGAGAGGGGAAAGATATAAAAGGGACCTAAGGGGCAACATTTTCACCAGAGGGTAGTGTGTGTATGGAATGAGCTGCCAGAGGATGTGATAGAGGCTGGTACGACTGCAATATTTAAAAGGCATCTGGATGGGTATATGAACAGGAAGGGTTTAGGGGATATGGGCCAAGTGCTGGCAAATAAGACTAGATTGGGTAAGGGTATCTGATTGGCATGGACGAGTTGGACCGAAGGGTCTATTTCCATGATGTACATCTCTATGACTCTATGACTGTAAATGTAAAGCAAATTGGAACTGTCAGTCAAACTGTTCCATGAACAGCTACCCTGCTATGATAAGGTTAGATTGTAAAGTAAGTCACACAGCTCAAATCCTAGAATCTCAAGCTTACACAGATGGATAAAGTAGCAAGAACTGATTTGTTTTTGAACTCCACATTGTTTAACAATTTAAAGCCCAGCAGAGCTAAATCCCCTGACAGCTTTGATAGTTCCAAAGAAATTTGACAGATCTAGTGACATCTAGTTACTATTTTTCACAATCCCAATGTGTAGCCAATTTCTCCCAAAGTTGTCACAGGCTGTATCCAAAGGGGTACAGATGTATTTCAATTGAAACTTTACTAAAACATAAGGGAACAAGGAAAAAGGATATCCGAATAGGTTTAGATGTAGAGGGGTGGGATGCTTGTTGTGTGGAGCATAAACTACAGGTGAGACCTGTTGGGCCAAATGGCCTGTCTCTATGCTGAATAACTCTATATTCCATAGAATTGTTTCATTCTAAAACCAACAAGACACTCGTTTAAACAGCTTCCTTTTCACTCTTGCCAGAAATATGTGTTCTTTGCAAACCCCAAAAAAGTTAAACCGCCTGAAGATTTGCAAGACCTGGGTGTGAGATTCCTGCAGCCATTTGTCAATTTGCTATCAAAAGCAACGTACTGGTGGATGAACACACTCATCATTTCAGCCCACAAGAGGCCAATAGACCTAAAAACCATCGGCAAGCTCCCCATAGCCACAAGGGCTCTCACTAACTACATGCGTCTGAAAGATGCTTATGAAGATCAGAAGGTAAGAGACCCAACTGAACCCAACTGATGGATGTCTCATCCTTCTGGCTGTGACACCAAGAGATAGCTTCCATTATTCTGTCTGAACTGGTGATTATAAACTGCCACACTGATTTCTCCATGTATTTAGAACTATTTTGGTTTATTTAGCCTGTGGAAATCTTGTGGCTTTAAATCACTTTGGAAGCCCTTGGCATGAATACTCTTTAATACTTCAGAATTATAGATGTGAAATATGAGAAACACTTTCTTCCCAAAACCTTTTGCTTGGCAAAGTGTAATATTTTGGCCTCAGGAATTTAACTTGCGTGACAGACAGGATATTGAAGTGATATTATGGAAGATCATTAAAAATCATTGTCTTTAGTCAACATGTTGGATAAGGAAGTGGAAGGTTGGGTTAGCAAGTTTGCCGATGGCACGAAGGTTGGTGGAGGGCTGTTGTAGATTGCAATGGGACATTGACAGGCTGAGAAGTGGCAGATGGAGTTCAGCTGGGCTGAGAAGTGGCAGATGGAGTTCAACCTGGAAAAGTATGAAGTCATTCACTTTGGAAGGTCAAATTTGAATGCAGATTTCAGGGTTAAAGGCAGGATTCCTGGCAGTGTGGAGGAACAGAGGGATCTTGGGGTCCTTGTCCCCAGGTCCCTCAAAGTTGCCATCCAAGTTAATAAGGTGGATAAGAAGGCATATGGTGTTTTGGTTTTCATTAGCAGGGGGGATTGAGTTTAAGAGCCACTAGGTTATGCTGCAGCTCTGTAAAGCTGTGGTTAGACCACACTTGGAAAATTGTGTTCAGTTCTGGTCGCCTCATTATAGGAAAGATGTGGATGCTTTAGAGAGGAGGCAGAGGAGATTTGCCAGGGTGCTGTCTGGACTGGAGGGCATGTCTTGTGAAAAAAGATTGAGGGAGCTAAGGCTTTTATCATTGGAGTGAAGAAGAATGAGAGATGACTTGGTAGAGGTGTACAAGATGATGAGAGGCATAGATAGAGTGGATAGCCAGAGACTTTTTTCACAGGGTGGAAATGTCTATTATGAGTGAGCATAATTTTAAAGTGATTCGAGAAAGGTTTAGGGGAGATGTCAGAGGTAGGTTCTTTACTCAGAGTGGTGGGTGCGTGGAATGCACTGCCAGCAGTGGTAGCAGAGTCAGAGACATTAGAGGACATTTAAGTGGCTCTTGGAAAAGGACATGGAAGATAGCACAATGAAGAGTATGGAGGTTAGTCTGATCTCAGAGAAGGATAAAAAGCTGGCACAACATTGAGGGCCAAAGGGCCTTTACTGTGCGGTACTGGTTTATGTTCTATGTTGGTTGTTAGGACAGTAAGTATTGAAGTGATTTCTGTTATCATGACACTTGTGTCTTGGGGTTCTATCCTGCACATTGGAGAGCTGGTAATCCTTGTCCCTTCTGGTAGTTTGAGAACTGCAAGTGTTTCCTTTACATATACATGACATGCTGCCTGACTCTGGCAAACTCTTATTTACACCATTATTACCTAATCCTGTTCTCTGAGTATGTCTCTACTGAGTACAGATTATTCCATCCTTTCTTTTTCTTCATAGCCTGTTGCACATGATCACTGATGGTCCCATGACATGATGAAAAGCATCATTGTCATATCCATTCTTATTATACTACACATACCAAAAACACAGAATACCTTCACTCTTATTGTGGTTACTGACACTCTGCTGCACAGGTATCTGACATACAAGATCCTAGACAATCAGTGATCCCACAATATGAAGCACTATACCCCAGATCTTAGGACATCAACAATCCTACACTGCAGGCTATCAGCAATAGATATATTGACGTCTGGGATATCAATATGTACACAGTAAAGAGCTTATAAACGTTTGAATTGGGAGTAGTATTCAACCACTCAGCTCCTCGTACCTGCTGTCCCATTCAATAAGATCATGGATGATCTGATTATAACCTCAAATCCACATTCTAGTCTAACCATGATAACCTTTTACCCCTTTGCTTAACAAGAATATATTTGCTGGAAAAGCTCAGCAGGTCTGGCAGCACCTGTGCAGAGATATCAAAGTTAATGTTTCAGGGCCGGTGACACGTCCTCAGATAGTCGCTGGACCCGAAACATTAATTCAGATTTTTCTTCACAGATGTTGCCAGACCCGCTGAGCTTTTACAGCAACTTCTGTTTTTGTTTCTGATCTACAGCATCTTCAGTTCTTTTGGTTTTTATTAAGAATATATTTGCCTTTGTCTTCAATATTCAAACAAGCATATGTCAGGTATAGACAGGATAGATCGAGTGAATCCTTAGAGTACAAAGAAAGTAGGAGTATACTTAAGAGGGAAATCAGGAGGGCAAAACGGGGACATGAGATAGCTTTGGCAAATAGAATTAAGGAGAATCCAAAGGGTTTTTACAAATACATTAAGGACAAAAGGGTAACTCAGGAGAGAATAGGGCCTCTCAAAGATCAACAAGGCGGCCTTTGTGTGGAACCACAGAAAATGGGGGCGATACAAAATGAGTATTTTGCATCAGTATTTACTGTGGAAAAGGATATGGAAGATACAGACTGTAGGTAAATAGATGGTGACATCTTGCAAAATGTCAAGATTACAGAGGAGGAAGTGCTGGATGCTTTGAAATGGTTAAAGGTGCATAACTCCCCAGGACCTGATCAGGTGTACCTGAGAACTCTGT
>NC_057732.1:7848738-7926659 GCF_004010195.1 Chiloscyllium plagiosum
AGGCGGAAGATGAGGTGCTCTTCCTCCAACCGTCGTTTTGTTGTGGTCTGGCGATGGAGGAGTCCAAGGACCTGCATATCCTTGGTGGAGTGGGAGGGGGAGTTGAAGTGTTGAGCCACAGGGTGGTTGGGTTGGTTGGTCCGGGTGTCCCAGAGGTGTTCTCTGAAATGCTCCGTATATGAATAGGAAGGGTTTGGAGGGATATGGGCCGGGTGCTGGCAGGTGGGACTAGATTGGGTTGGGATATCTGGTCGGAGTGGACGGGTTGGACCGAATGGTCTGTTTCCATGCTGTACATCTCTACGACTCTATTCAAGGACTCTATTTCCACTATTTCCCTCCCCGACAACTCATCATTACCCTGCCAGCCTTTTCTTGGAAAGAATTCCAAAAACTGATGACCCTCCAGAAGTTTGTTTTTGCCCAATTTCTACTTTAAATAACGAGACCTAGTTCTAGATTCTGCCATAAGAAGGGTGCCATCTCCACATCTACTCTGCCAAAGACCCCTCAGGATTTTGTATGACTAATCAAGTCATCTTTCTTTCTTCTAAGCTCTATTGGATACAGGCCTGGCTTATCCAACCTCTCATAATAACTAAGCCCTGTCATTCCAAGTATTAATCTGTTAAACCTTCTCCAAAATGCCTTCATTTACATTCTTCCTTAAATTAGGTGACCAATACTATGTACAGATGTGGTCTCACTAGTGCCCTGCATAAATATGAGGTGTAGCATTTTGGAAAGGCAAATCAGGGCAGGACTTATACACTTCATGGTAGGGCCCTGTGGAGAGTTGCTGAACACCTTGGGGTGCAGGTGCGTAGTTCATTGAAAGTGGAGTCGCAGATAGACAGGGTAGTGAAGAAGGTATTTGTAACACATTGAGTCGGGGAGATGGGACATCATCTTATGGCTGTAAAGGACATTGGTGAAGCCACTTCTAGAATTCTGCATCCAATTCTGCTCTTCCTGCTATAGGAAGGATATTGTTACACTTGAAAGTGTTCATAAAAGATTTACAAGATTATTGCCAGGATTGGAGAGTTTGAGCTATAGGGAGAGGCTGAAAAGCCTGGAGCATTTTTTCCCTGGAGTGTCAGAAACTGAGAGGTGACCTTATAGAGGTTACTTTAAATCATGAGGGGTATGGATAGGGTGAATAGCCAAGGTCTCTTTTTTCCCCGGGTAAGAGTCCTAGGGAGAGCATAGGTTTAAGGTGAGAGGGGAAAAATTAAAAAGGACTTAAGAGATAACATTTTCACACAGAGGGTGGTGTGTGTATGGAATGACCTGCTAGAAGAAGTGGCGGAAGCTGGTACAATTATAACATTTAAAAGGCATCTGCATGATTATATAATTAGGAAGAATTTAGAGGGATTTGGGTGAAATCTGGCAAATGGGACTAGGTCAGTTTAGAATATCTGGTGGTGCTAACGAATTGGAACAAAGGGTCTGTTTCTGTGCTGTATAACTCTGACTTTATGAATTATAAACTCTCCACGTTTGTATTCAATTCCCCACATGAGAAATGATAACATTCAATTACTTTCTTAATTATTTGCTGTAACTTTGCCCTAACCTTTTATGATTTATGCACGAGGTCACCCAGATCTGTATGCAACTCAGAATAATGCAATCTCTCTCCATTTAGATAATATGGTTTTCTTTTGTTCTTCTGCCAAAATGAACAATATCACATTTTTTTCCACATCATTTTCCGTATCTTTGCCCACTCACTTAATCTATGCATCTTTTTGTAACCTCCTTGCTTTCTTCACAACTTACTTCTGTGTTTTCAGTAAATTTGGCCAGAATATCTTCCATCTCTTCCTCCATGTTACTTTTGCAAAATGTTAGCAGTTGATGTTCCAGCATCTTATAAAATGCCCATTTAATCTTCTATCCAAGCCTATATGCTACCTCGTCCACCATGAACTTTCATTTTCCATCACAACCTTTCACATGGAACTTTATCAAATGCCTTCTAGAAATCTAAGTGCAGTACATCCAGTGGTTTCAGTTTGTCCACAACATGTGCTACCACCTCAAAGAATTTCAATAGATTAATCAAATATGATTTCTCTTTCACCAAACAATATTGACTCTGACTGATTACCTTGAACCTGTCCAAGTGACCTGTTCTAACTTTGTTAATTGTCGATTCTACAATTTCCCCGATGACAGATTTAAAACTAACTGGCCTCTAGCTTCCTACTTTCTGTCGTCTTTCATTTTCAATAAAGCAGTTGCAAATATTATCTTCTAATCTAATGACACTTTCACAAATTAAGGGACTTTTTAAAAATTAAAATCATATGTCAACTATCTGACAACTTTTAAGACCTGGGCACTTGCCAGCCCATAGCTCTAATAATTTATTCAGTACTACTTCTCTGGTGATTGTGATTTTCCTGAGTTCCTCTTTCCCTTCCACTTCCTGATCTATTGATACTTCTGGGATGTTACTCATCTCTTCTATGGAGAAGACTGATGCAATATATCTGTTCATTATTAATTGCCCATTCATATTTTATCATGTTAACTTTTATTTTCTTTTAATATTTATAGCAGCTCTTACTATCAATTTTAATATTTCTGGTTAGCTTTCTCTCTTACTCCAATTTCATCTTTTTTTTGTCATTCTTGACTGTTTTTAATTTTTTTTTACCTGTGTTTGCATGATTATTTGCTTTTCCTCTAAGTCTGACACACTTCTTATAATTTGTCATTAATCATGGATGATGTGTATTTTCTTAGTCATTGGAATGTATCCGTGTATTTTAAAATATCCTCTTAAAGGTCTGCCACTGCATCTCTATTGAACTAGCATTTAACCAAATTTACTTCAGCCAGCTCTGCTTTCATGTCCTCATAAAAAAAATCTTAAGCCCACTTCTCACTCATTCAAACTGAATATAATGTTCAATCAAATTATGCTCATTGCTACTTGCCTTCAGCATTATTTGATCCTACCTCATTGTAAAATACTAGGTCTAGTATAGTCTGCTCTCCATCCAGCACTTAAACATGCTGTTCTAAAAAACTATCCAGAAAACATTCTATTAACTCCTCATCTAGGCTACCTTCACATATCTGACCTTTCCATTTCATAGATAGGTTAATATCTTCCATGATTATCATCATGTCTTTCTGACAAGCTTTCATCATTTTTATCTTTGTGCTCCACCCCACAGTAGGGGCCATGTACACCACTCTTTCTACTCAAGCTGATCCCACATCTCAGTTATCTGAACTTACATCTTTCCTTTCTATTGTGCTAATATCACCATTAACTAACAGAGCCACCCTTCCATCTTTCCCCCAGTTTCCTAAATGCCCTGCATCTTCATTTCTCAATCCATGTCATTCTACAAAGATCACATCCATTCTAGATTCCGAAGGGTTTCAAATATTTTATACAGATTGAGAATAGCACTCGGGGTCAGACATTTAGAATAGGAATGTCATATTTTGAAAACCATTTCTATATCGATCTGGAACAGCCCAGCAACAGCAGTGAAGTTCAAAGCCTAATATTTCTTTAGAAACAGTTAGACATTAAAATGGGAGCATTCGAGGATCTTGTTGGTAGGACAAAGAGGAAGACTGGACTTTTGTCAACATTTGGTTGATTTCTGAACTAGTGAATAAACTGACATTGCTACGTGCTAATCGGTTTTGCAGAATGCACTGCACCACGGATATTTTAACCTACTTTCTATTCTTGCTCCAACTTCAGGTGTAGAACTTACTGATCCTCAGGACAATTTCACTAGTAAACAAAATGATTGGAAATTATCCTCACCTCTATCCAAGGCCCTAAAGGAGCCTTCCACATCCATCAAAGTTTTACCTGCACACTAATATCATTTATTGTATCCATTGCTCCCGGCGCGGTCTCCTCTACATTGTGGGGACTGGATGCCTCCTAGCAGAGCGCTTTACAGAACATCTCCGGGACACCCGCACCAATCAACCACACCGGCCCATGGTTCAACACCTCAACTCCCCCTCCCACTCTGCCGAGGACATGGAGGTCCTGGGCCTCCTTCACTGCCGCTCCCTCACTACCAGACACCTGGAGGAAGAACGCCTCATCTTCCGCCTCGGAACACTTCAACCCCAGGGCATCAATATGGACTTCAACAGTTTCCTCATTTCCCCTTTCCCCACCTCACCCCAATTCTTTGCCCGAAACGTCGATTTCGCTGCTCCTTGGATGCTGCCTGAACTGCTGTGCTCTTCCAGCACCACTAATCCAGAATTAATATCTTGTGTCATACTTTCAAATTGTTAACAGTCTCCCTGCCCCTGCCCTGCTTGTAAACTGTTTGTTTCTTCCGTTATGCACAGTTACTTGGTTTGAATTAACCTCTTGTTTTTATTTTTCACTGCAGAAAAATGCACATTTCCCAGGTGAGCAGCCTCCGTCGATATGGCATTCCATGTACAGGGCGTACGGTCGACCAATCTTTCTTAGCAGCACTTTCCGCTACTTGGCCGACCTTCTAGGTTTTGCTGGCCCCCTCTGTATCTTTAAAATTGTCGACCACCTGAGCAAGACCAGCAAATCGAGTAGCCCTGTGAGTTTGTGATTTCGTACATTGCTTAGTTTCTGCGCTCAGCTCTTACTGATGTATTTTTGTGTTTAGCAGGTTAAGTAGTAATGGCAAGAAATGTAACTCTTCTGATTTGCAAGTACTTGTTGCATTCTTTAATAGCAGTTCTCAATGTCAAGCCAAAGACAACATCAAACCACCTAAGCAATCAATCTCATTGAAGAATTCTCACAGCTAGCCAAGCAGGAAATGAATATTGCAACTTTTTTAGGTGGGATGGTGGCTCAGTGGTTAGCGTTGCTGCCTCAACCGCCAGGGACCCGGTTCGATTCCAGCCTCGGGCGACTATCTAATGTGGAGTTTGCACTTTCTCCCTGTGTCTGTGTGGCTTACCTCTGGGTGCTCTAGTTTCCTCCCACAGTCTTAGATTAGGTGTACTAGTGATGCTAAATTGCCCAGTGTCCAGGGATATGTGGCTCAGGAGGATTAGCCTTGGGAAATGCAGGGTAGGGGGTAGGTGTGGGTGGGATGTTCTTCAGAGGGTCAGTGTGATCTTGATGGGCCAAAAGGCCTGCTCCCACACTGTAGGGATTCTGTGAAATGATCAAGTTACATTAACATTTTACAGAGAGTAAAGATTGACATAAACTGTGGGTTCAAGGTGGAAGATGAACTGTCACAAATAATTTTGTTTTCAGAGATAATCTAGTTTTACCATACGCTTTAGAATAAGGACAATAACGATGTACACAAATGTAAAACAATTTTTCTTGATCAGATCAATTGATTGATGATAGTTATTCTTCTGATCGGATTAAAGCCCCTGTTACACCCACAGTAAAAAATTGCTTAGTTATTTTAATGCATTTTCTAATGGTGATCTGAGAGATAAAAAGGGAGGTTTGCTCCAGATCTGGTGATTTTTACAGAAATCTGCCTGTGCAGTGAGTGGTGGTGTGGCGGGGAGGTGCAGGGAGGAATGTCAGCCAAAATTTTTGACTGTCTGGCAGATAGTTAGTAGAAGCTGACCACAACTTTAGCCTAATGTGGAAATCTAGAAGTTGATGCTTTGGTTAATTGAGTGCAGTGAGGGCAGGTGGCAGATTCACTCATTCAGATGGAACTCAGTCTCTAACTTGCAGTTAAACCTTGCCAGCCCTTAAGGTCTTAGATATTGGGAGTAAGGAGATATAAAGAGTCGGGCAATGCTGTGCTGTGCCACTTTGCTACATTTATGTTGACTCATTTGTCGCAGAACCTGAAGCCCTTTAGGAGGACAGAGAACATTCAGTCTACTCCTAATTTCCTGTGTGAGCATTTCCAGGGCTGCATCAGGGAATTAGAGACCCTGAAGGAAATCATGACAATCACTGGTTCAGCAATTCAGTCTGTGCTATGAACTGCTTGAAAGTGCGCCTCTCCCTTAAGCTATTGCAGTCAGCCTTTTTGTAGTGGCTGCCACTTCCCTATGAATTC
Organism: Chiloscyllium plagiosum; assembly: GCF_004010195.1. NCBI lineage: Eukaryota > Metazoa > Chordata > Chondrichthyes > Orectolobiformes > Hemiscylliidae > Chiloscyllium > Chiloscyllium plagiosum. The sequence goes on from NC_057732.1 coordinate 7,854,777, forward strand.
TTCTGCATTCGGCTAATCAGTGAGCTGCCTATTAAGGGCATGATTAACTCAGGAAGGCTCGCTAACTTGTTTTAACTGAGGCTAACCCTGAAAGTTGATCCTGGCTCAGACATGTCCTTAAAGCAAGACACTCTCCAGAATGTGGGACTAAAATCTTCAGAGTTCCACATTTTCAGGGCAAGACGTTAACTGCAAAAAACATCACGTGATTATTAAAGATTATATAATACTAAGAAGTATGTGTATCACAACCATTTTTAAAAGACTGTGTTTGGTGATAGGAAATGCACACTATGCAATTGCAGTAAGTCCACATAAGACCATAAGACATAGGAGTGGAAGTAAGGCCATTCGGCCCATTCAATCATGGCTGGTGGGCATTTCAACTCCACTTACCCTCACACTCCCCGTAGCCCTTAATTCCTTGCAAGATGAAGAATTTAGCAATCTCTGCCTTGAAGATATTTAACATCCCGGCCTCCACTGCACTCCATGGCAATGAATTCCACAGGCCCACCACTCTCTGGCTGAAGAAATGCCTCCTCATTTCTGTTCTAGATTGACCCCCTCAAATTCTAAGTCTGTGTCCATGGGTCCTAGTCTCCCTGAAACAAATTCCCAGCATCCACCCTTTCTAAGTCATGCATTCTCTTTATATCTCCTTATTGCCAATATCTAAGACCTTAAGGTGTAGCAAGGTTTAACTGCAAGTTAGAGACTGAGTTCTATTCAAGCCTACAAATAAATAAGTGAATCTGCCACCTGCCCTCACTGCACTCAAGGTCTGCTTCTACAATGGCTTAATCAAGCATTTTTCCTTCAATTTGTAGCCCCTCTGCTGTCATATATCAAACATTTGTTCAGAATGTGTTACATTAGAAAAGTACACCTGATAGAAGTATTGACTAAACTCTCTGATATTTTGTTCATGTCAACCTAAGAATTAGCCCTGCAATATGGCACACTGGGAATCAGTCACCTTTAATGCACTCCCAAATGCTGGTGATTCTAAACAACGCATTTAAAATGAAGTATTAACGCTTTAGATTAGATTACTTAGTGTGGAAACAGGCCCTTCGGCCCAACAAGTCCACACCAACTCACCCCCCTATACCTAACATTACAGGCAATTTAGCATAGCCAATTCACCTAACCTGCATATTTTTGGACTGTGGGAGGAAACCAGAGCACACCCACACAACCACAGAGAATGTGCAAACTCCACACAGACAGTCGCCTGAGGTGGGAATTGAACCCTGGCCTCTGGCACTGTGAGGCAGCAGTGCTAACCACTGTGGCACCGTGCCGCCCATCCATTCTGCAATGTTAAAAGTTAAAGGTATACAAACTTGATTAGGCTGTGGCAACCTCTCAGGCACAAAATAATGTGTGCACAGTAACTATTCCTGACACCTGGCTAATTGGCGTCAGCAGTAACAGTGTTTGTAAAACAGTCGTTTGGTATTACAGATCCTGATTAGAGTCGTAGAGTTGTACAGCATAAAAACAGACTCTTCATTCAATTTATCTGCACCAACCTCATAGCTTAAACTGACCTAGTCCCATTTGCCAACATTTGGCTGATATTCCTCTAAACCTTTCCTATTCATGTACTCAACCAGATGACTTTTAAATGTTGTAATTTTAACAGCCTCCACCTCTTTCTCTGGCAGCTAATTCAAATGCACACCATCCTCTGGGTGAAAAAAATGCCATTTAGATCCCTTTTAAATCTTTCCCTCCTCACCTTAAACCTGTGTCCTCTAATTTTAGACTCCCCTACCCAGGGAAAATGTTGGCTATTCACCCTATTCGTGCCTCTCATGATTTTATACACTTCTAAAAGGTGTATAAAATCACCTACAGTGGCTCAGCCTCCGAAACTTGGGGAAAACAGCCCCCACCTATTCAGCCTTTCTCTTTCCCTCAAACCCTCCAGCTTATATCTTTGTAAATCTTATCTGAACCATTTCAAATTTCACAATATCTTTCCTATAAGAGGGAGACCAGAATTAGATACAATATTCCAAAAGTGTCCCCACCAATGTCCTGGACAACCATTGCTGGAAAATACTTTTTTTTTTGTCAAAATATTTTTGTCTTTCTCATCTGGACAATTTGTAGGAATGCCAATTTAAAGGAAAGCCAGCATTTATAACACATGAGAGGAGAGTGCTGATTGGTTGATTGACATGTGAACTCTAATAGAGATATTGCCATTGGACGATGCACTAATTAATGATGACTGACAGTTAGCTGAAAACTGCCTGGCTGATTACTCAACTTGTATCGAAATGGAAGTTCTTTTGACTGTTGCATTTAAAACTTGAATTTGCGTGAAAAGCTTTGGTAAAATGGGTCAATCTGTAAAAAAATTAAAACTTTCCTCGTGAAGGCTGTTTATTAAATGTACAACTTTCCTCAGGTTAACGAAACCATTACCATGGTGGGCAACACAAATCAGACGGATAAAGTAAGTAAATTAGTCGTCTATTACAGCAACTAACAATTTGAAAGATGTGGATGGAACCTGATGAATGACTCGGTTTCAACCGATTAGTAACTATAAGCCCAGCAAATTAGACACAGCTATTCTATGAAGATGTACATGCATAGTAGTTTAGTGTTTATTTCAGTGCAGTAATAATCTGGAAGGTCCTGGATGAATAATCCCAAGAAAAGTAATTGAAATATTACTACAACAGTTTGCAAATTTGAATTTAGTTTTTCTTTTAAAAGATTAACAAATGAAGCTGATATATGTAAATAAAGATTCTGAAGCAATTGGATTGTTGTGAAATTCTATTGGTAATATCCTGCAGAGAAGGAAACCTGCTATTCCTATATGGTCTGGCCTATATGGGTCCAGTTCTACATCAATGTAATTGACTGTGCTGAGTAACCTGACCTAGCCAACTGCTCCTTCAAGCTATGGCCATTGGTTTAGGCCTATCATCACCTTCTCAAAACAATTGAGGATGAATAGTAAGTTCTAGTTTTTCCAGGGACATCATATTCCAAGAATTAAACTTAAGCAGAAATATAAATGGACACCTGTACAGACATCATATTCCAAGAATGAACCTTAAGCAGAAATATAAATGGACACCTGTACAGTCCAATGTCATCAATGTCAGGTCTTTATTAAGTGTTGTGCTCTTGCAGTCTATTACATGTTAACAAACAGTTGCAGTTGAATGAAGCTAAGTCAATTGACAACCTGGCATTCAAATGTTGAACTCTTCATTTCGCTGTAACCAGAGCAGTAAATTAGCCTGCCATCATCCTCAAATTTCAACCATAGTTCAATCTGCCTTTCTCCCTGGCCAGACCCTTTCATTCCCATGTTGTGATCCGGCCACTGGTTTCATTGCCTCGTGTCCATTGGTGACTTACACTTGCAGGGAATCAATCTCTGCCGCAGAGAATAGCTCTCATATGGAAGATGCAGAATGAGCTGAACAGGGTCCCAGTGAAGCTCACTGGAGTCAGGCAGTAATCATGATTTGTGTCCATCAATAACTAAGTAGTTATATCAATGAGAAACAAGAAGATTCCATCCTATTCACACTCCCATACCTGCTCCAGCTCATCCCACTGAAAAATAATTGGAGATAAAATGATAACACTGACACTATTCAAATGATTGCGACTGGCGTGTGCATAGACAAGAGAATGAAGAGAATCTGAGTAAGAGCAGTGAGATCACACTTACTAATGATGCACACAAAAGTATGTCAGTAAAGGTGACTCTGTAAAGATCTTAGACTCAAGCCAGGTCTGTGACAAAGAATAGACACCTAACAACTTGCGAGGTCTTTCAACAGAACAATGGGAATTTTGCTCCCAGCTTTGTCCATTGCTTGATCACTCCTGTTCAGTTCCTTTATCTGTAGATCATAGATCGATGGGTATAATCAGAAAGGATGCCTTTGTCTTGCATTGAAAGCCTTAGCTTAGAAAAGGTGTGCACAGGAAAAATACAGCTCTCTGTCTGACTCCAGTGATGTAATGATGTTCTTAACTGGCAAGTGTTTAAAATACTGTCTAATTGCACCTCTAAAAGCAAGGCTTAAACAGCTGTCTCGATGTGAAGCACTGCAGTAAAATGGATTGTTATCCTTACTTGCATGTTATTACCGCATGGAAAAAGGAACTGATCCAACTGACAGCTCAATTGTTTTGTTTTAAGACCTAACTTTCAGACATTACAGAATAGCAGCGACTATAGATGAAGTGTGGAAAATGAGTTTGGGGTGAGACCAATCAAAGGCACTTTTCATCATTCATCCAGCAGTATGTAATGAAACAAGCTTTGGAAAATGTATATGACAAATACAGTTAATGTTTCCTGTTTGAAATGTTATTCTTTCTAAAATAAATCAGATGAACTTCTCTTGTGGCAGAGAGAATCCTTTTAATGCTTTGCACATGTCTGACAGACGTCAGGCTGCAAGGTAATCACGCTTTTCTCTTACTGTCAACTGAAATCTTTCCTTTTTTAGGTAATATTTATGGGCGTTTATTTCGTGTCATCAAAGGAATTTTTGGAGAATGTTCATGTTCTGGCAGTGTTGCTGTTCCTCGCCCTCATATTACAGAGAACGTTTTTACAAGCATCCTACTATGTGGCCATAGAAACGGGCATCAATTTGCGTGGAGCCTTACTGGTGTGTATGATATCAAGTCGCGCTACATTATACCCCGTTAACTGCTGCAGACTCGAACAATGTTTTACTTTTGTCAAAAGACGGTTCACTTCAGCAAATACTGCAACCTGTCTTAGAGAACCCTGTGGGACCTGTTCCAAATAATGTTGTAGCAAAATCTTAAAAGGGTTGACTAAATGTTTTAACAGTGGGTCTTGTCTTTTCACAGAATTTTTACAGTGCAGGAGGAGGCCATTTGGCCCATCATGGCTGCACCAAATGTGCATCATGGCTTTGTGTCATTCTCCTGCCTTTCCCCTATACCCTTAGGCATTGAATGACTGTCAAATACACACAATGCCCTCTTGTACGCCTCAACTGATTTTGCTTCCAGGCAGTGTATTCCAGACCAACCTCTGTGTTTTGTGTCACTTCACACCTGCTACGTTTGCAAGTCACTTTAAATCTGTGCCCTCTCCTTTTCAGTCCTTTTATAAGTAAATAGTGAGCTGTACTGAGGGATTTGCTTTTACGTAGTGCCTTTTATGAGCTTAAGACTTTCCAATGTGCTTAACAACCAATCAAATACTTGTCAAATGTACTCACTTATTTGTCATGATTTTGAGACGCCGATGTTGGACTGAGGTGGACAAAGTTAAAAATCACACAACACCAGGTTATAGTCCAACAGGTTTATTTGGAAGCAATAACTTTCGCAGTGCTGCTCCTTCATCAGGTGATTGTGGAGAATAAGTTTGTAAGACACAGAATTTATAGCAAAAGTTTACAATGTGATGTTACTGAAATTATATATTGAAAAAGACCTGGATTGTTTGTTAAGTCTCCCATCTTTTCAAATGACCATGTTGGTTTCAGTTCTTTCATAGTAAATCGCAGAACTTTTTTAAAGTTACGTTCTCAAATGAACGTTAATAATAGGTGCCATGTCGGCCCAGATAATGTATCGAAGGTGTTAGCTTTTAAAATGACCATCTTGGTTTCAGTTTTTTTATATATAAGTCTTATATATAAGAAGCTGTCAGCTTCTACACTGTGAGCACCAACAATCAGCCCTGTGATAATGAAAACTAATTCACGTTTCGGTGTGGTTTGAGGATAATTATTGGTCAGGACAGCAGGATAACCTCCTCTGTGTTCTTTGAAATAGCTCCATGGTGTATTTTACATCTCGTGGAGAGGACAAACAGTTTAATATCTAATGGTGACAACTCATACAAGTGCAGCCTTAGCACCAGCTATGCTGAGGAGCATGAGACTGGGGTTGAATGCACACCTTTTTGGCTCAAAGTACATATAAAGAGTTGTCACTGTTACAAAGTGGGAAACCCAGTCGAGGCTCACAAACAGATACGATCAGATATTCTGTTTTAACAGAGCCTGACCCTGCCCTGGCTTATAAATGGCTTGACGATTAGATCAATCTTAGCTGGCAATGTAATTGCTGTCTTAAAATAGAGGATGGAAATAAATGCTGATGACCTAGGCAGCAATACTCATTGTATGGATCTCTTTTAACAGCAGTGCCACATCAATGTGACGACCAGCTCTTTTAATCACTGGGTTCCTGAATGCAGGAAACTCTTCCTCCAGTGGGGGTGCAAGATGTGTCAAGTGTTAGATTTTTGGAACAAATAACAAGGATTCCCAGTCCTGATGGTTAACTAGTAGCTCTTGCTGGAGCATGTGTTTATGTGAATGTAGCAGTTTGTAAGATTCAATTCTGAATGTTCAGCAGAGACTTGCAAATGGACGGCAGAGACTCTCAAATCAAAGACTCTCAAAGTTACCTTAAACCCAGCTGTGTCCGGATATTTTTATAAGCTGCCATCACCTGACTTTCCTTCCTTACCAGTATCGCATGTCTAAATATATGGCTGGGAAATTCCTTTGAGCTGCTCCCAGGTCACCACCAACACTTCATCGGAATGTAGGAGGAACCCCAGGCTCATTCTTCATGAAGGGCTTATGCCGGAAATGTCGATTCTCCTGCTCCTCGGATGCTGCCTGATCTGCTGTGCTTTTCCAGCACCACACTCACCACTCTGATCTCCAGCATCTGCCATCCTCACTTTCTCCCTGTAGTAGGAACCCCAGTAACATAAATAAGCAGACCTTTGGCCGAGCTTCTGATAAAGAAATAGCTACAGATCTCAAGTAACTCCCAACTTTGTTATCTTGGGCATGGTCCACATAATTCATCCCCAGAACTGATAGCTGTGCCTCTAACTGTCTCAGCCCTAAACTTTGAGATTTTTATCCTAAAATGATACACTTCACTTTCTTCCTTTTTAGATGGCCTTTACAATCCACTAAACCAATGCTTTAGTCACCTCACTAATACCTATTTGGAATCAAATATTTCAAGTTGTTGTTGTTTTATAGGCCCACTTAAAGAATGACCACTTTGTTGAGGTTGAGAAAGGTCTCTGGTTCTGATGGATCTACAGAACAGCATCAGACATTCTTCTGTGTGTTTGTAATACCAAGCTATTCCCCCTGTTTGTAACTCTTAATTTCAACCCATTTGGAGGTGAGGGCTAATGAAGATGGTACTGGGAGGTGTGGAGGTGGGCTACAGAGGATTTTCCTGAAGAAGGGCTTATGCCCGAAACGTCGATTCTCCTGCTTCTTTGATGCTGCCTGACTTGCTGCGCTTTTCCAGCAACACATTTTTCAGCTACAGAGGCCACTGAGCTGGTGAAGTCTTCAGTAGTTGAAAACCACCTTAGTTAGTCCTTGCTGAATAACGCTTACAATATAATCAATGATCTAATGCTTTGTTCAGTGGGTACATCCTCAATGTGGGGGTGAGTACTCTGCTACATTGGGGTACGTCAGTGTGATGATTTCATTAAACATGTATACTGACCTTCATCTCACAAAGCTCCACTTCACAATATGTGTTGACTCTCATGCTCCTTCTCTACTTTCTGCTTCGTTTCCAATATTTAAGTCTCAAACCCTGTCAATAATGTGAAACTTTTAAGTCTACTTCTCTGACCTTTTATCGAATATATTCTTTATTACAAGGCATTGATATTTGTGAAACATTTCCTGACAAATTGAAAAGGTCCACAGTGTATTTCTTTGACTGGATTTTACATAAATCCACAATAAGTCCCATCCTTACAACCTTCCTTCTAAGAAACACTTTTCTTTTAGGTAAGGTTTTCATTCATTTTTTTTGTGGTTGACCATAGAATTCCTACAAATCTATGCACCAGTAGGCCTTAGGCATTTCCTGAAGAAGGGCCTGTGCCCGAAACGTCGAATCTCCTGTTCCCTGGATGCTGCCTGACCTGCTGTGCTGTTCCAGCAATAAAGTTTCAACTTTGATCTCCAGCATCTGCAGACCTCACTTTCTCCTTAGGCACTTCCTTCATCCTGCCTTTAGAGCTTATGTGTTTAGGCCCTAATTTACTAGAGCTTTCCTCTTCTCCATCCTTTCTCCTTCCTTCAAGAATTAATTTGCATTTATATTGCATGTTTCATTAATAAAGTCCTTGTCAACCAATCAAGTCCTTTTGGTTAATATTTATTGTTGTAAGCTGAAAATGTGTTGCTGGAAAAGCGCAGCAGGTCAGGCAGCATCCAGGGAACAGGAGAATCGACGTTTCGGGCATAAGCCCTTCTTCAGGGCTTATGCCCGAAACGTCGATTCTCCTGTTCCCTGGATGCTACCTGACCTGCTGCGCTTTTCCAACAACACATTTTCAGCTCTGATCTCCAGCATCTGCAGACCTCATTTTCTCCTCATTTATTGTTGTAAATAAAGCAGCCAGATTTAAGGCTGCAATAAATAGATATTTAATTAGTAAGGGCATCAAAAATTATTTGGGAAAAGGCAGGAGAAGGGAATTAAGGATTATGTCCATTGAATGTTGGAGCAGACTCAGTGGACTGACTGGCCTCGTTCTGTTGCTATGCCTAGTCTTATTGCACATAGAAAGATATCACATTGCGAGAACAACCAAAGCAGTAAATTTAATAATGTTAACTAAGAGGTATATTTAGACCAGGAGCTCATTAAAATTTACCTCATTTGACCAGGATTTTAGTCTTTTTTTTATTACCTCCTTAATTGGCTTAGCAATCAAATACTGAGTGTTTATAATACTGCAAAAGGCCTTGAGACATTTTCCATTATAGAAGATGTGGTATAAGTGTTCTGTTATTGTTATTCCTAATAGGGGACTAATTGCCAAACATCATAGTTGCCATTTTGCAGCAATCTTGTACTTACCAACAAGCAAATGGTATTCTGCATGATTTAGAGGACCCAAAATGTATTAGCCTCCAATTCTGTTATATTTCAGCATAGTGTTAGCATTGTGCTACTTGTCAGCAAAAAAAAATAGGAATTTTAATGAATGAATGTTTTACGCTATGCCTGGGCTTCCTTGTCTTCAATATTCACTATACCATTCACTGCAACCCTCTATGCTCATTAATATTTCTGCACCCATCATGAAATTTTGCATTTTGCACTAATTCTGGAAAATCTATATATGCGTATGCAGTAAAGTGGTTTCTGGCAACTTGATATTTACAAATCCTCCCGATTCTGACCTGCACTTTTTGCTCTGCTCCTTTGAATGCATCCACTGGGCCTCAAGTAAAATGGCTGGTAAAACTGAAGGCGTTACTACATTTCATATGATCCTCGTGTATGAAGAATTAAATGACTTAATAGAACACTGCCTACGTTTTGCATTTTCCTTGGACACAACTTGCTGGTGTAATTTGTTTATCTCGGTTTTGATGTTATGGAATATGAGTGTTCCTGATAGTGACTGTTGGTGCATGTAATATCAGATATGATTGCCATGGAAACTGATGTTTGTTTCGGTGTGACTTGCCGACTACACTGTTTGAGGGAATTCAAGGCCCTCAAATTTAAATGGATTGTTGTCAGGTTCAGAATGCCCACTTTTAACATAGAACATAGAAAATTTATAACACAGAATACATTGAGTCTATCTATGAACCTGACATAGATAGATATCACATTGCGAGAACAACCAAAGCAGTAAATTTGTTTCGTCCTCTGAATTTATTTTCAAAAAATTTATTCTTTCACAAAATATGGGCATCATTGGAAAGATCACAGAATCCATACAGTGTTTAGATTACTTACTTACAGTGTGGAAGCAGGCCAATCGACTCATCAAGGCTGTACTCACCATCCCACCCAGACCCACCCTATCCCTGTAACCCAGCACCTCCCATGGATAATCCACCTAATCTGAACATTCCTGGACTCTATGGGCAATTTAACTTGGCCAATCCACCTAACCTACACATCTTTGGACTGTGGGAGGAAACCAGAGCACCCAGAGGAAACCCACGCAGACGCAGGGAGTGTGTGCAAACTCCACACAGACAGTCATCCGAGGGTGGAATGGAAATTGGGTCCCTGGTGCTGTGAGGCAGCAGTGCTAACTGCTGAGCCAGCGTGCTGCTGCTTGTCATGATGTGTTCCCTTGACGGAGTGGCTTGGTAAGGCAATTTCAGAGATCACTCTGTTGTGGATGTGGACCAAATGAGGGTGACAGATTTCCTTGCTTAGTGAACATAATGGGTTTCTGTGACAATGGACATTACTTTCATGTTCTTTATTACCAAGACTAGATTTATATTACCAATTTTTTAATTGGATTCAAATTCCACCAGCCGATGTGGTGGGATTTGAACCCTTGGCACGAGAGCATTTACCTGGCTTTCGGAATTACTGATCTAGTAGCAGTACCGTTGCACTAGTGTCATCCTACCGTTGGGGCTTAAGCTCTTGTAGTCTGTTTATGAAGCTGGTGTCTAATGCAGTAGGCCCCAGGATTTTCACAAAATTTTTTTAAACACTAAGCATTGCTGCTTTGTTTAAGCAGGATTGATCAGCTCCCTTCGCTTTATATGAAATCTGTCTGTTCTCCTTGAAAATAATATCTGTTTATGCTCGATTTTCTCTAGGCGATGATCTACAACAAGATTCTCCGTCTCTCCACCTCCAATATGTCAATGGGAGAGGTGACCTTGGGCCAAATCAATAACCTTGTTGCCATCGAAACAAACCAGTTGATGTGGTTCCTATTCCTCTGTCCTAATCTGTGGGCCATGCCAGTTCAGGTAAAGTACTCACATCAGATGTTTCTAACAGCCTTGAAATGTCAAGCAGGTAACCTATGGTGGAACTGGAAAGGGCACTTTTGCATGTCAGAGTCCGAAGGTTGCTTTTCTAAACAAACATAACAAGCTTGTATACTGAGCCAGTTAGCTTGCTTAAGAGTATGTCTTGGACTTAATTGTTCTCAATGTTGGCACAGACCTGTTGCAGACTTTATTGTTTTTGGAAACCCATTGGGTACCTTGAGCAGTCAAGTAAATCTATATTAATACAGTTCCTGTAATACTTTTTGCATTGGCACCTGACTTATGTCCCTGCCTCAGGCTTTACGTGATACAAGAGGATTAATCTCACAGAACAATATTGCATCTTTATTTGGACTAATATGGCACAGAAGCCTTTGGAGGTTATGGTGCCAAGGATCTGTAACTGCACATTTTACACGCAGTCCCTAAAACTGAAGGAAAGCAAAGACTGAAAAATGTCCTTTTGGACAGCCAGCAGATCCTTTCAACAGGCCCCAGACATGCTCATGTCAAATTACCTGAGCGATGGTCCTGCTTAATCATTTCAGAATCTCCAGAGTTAGTCAACCAGTTCTCCCTTAGCCATCCCTATATCTTCACTGTTTGAACCTGACAGAATATAGCTGGAAAAGAAACCCCAGAAATTGCTGGAGAAATTCAACAGATCTTGCACAGAGAAACAGAGTTAACATTTCGAGTACAGTGACCCTTCTTCAGAATGTACCAAAGGCTGAAAAGAAGGATTTGAAACATTAACTCTGCCTCCTGTCCACAGAGATTGCCAGACCTGCTGAGTTTCTTCAGCAATTTCTGTTTTACCGTTTCACATCTGCAGTTCTTCATTTTATATTTTATTTTAGAATATAACTAGACGTGTGGTGCCCTAGGAGTTCAAAACACTACCTGGTAACAGGCATTATGCACGGTATTTCTACTTCACATACCTCACCATAATGACACAATGAAACATCATAGACCTTGGCACACAGGACATAGAGCAGGAGTCTCTGGGAGTCATTTTCACCATAACCATTTGGTGCTTAATGACCCGAGTATATTGGCCACCTTTTAAAGAACCCAAACAATATACAAACGGAGTACAGTCAGATCCTAACTACCTACTAACCTCATGTGCTTGTTTGGAAAGCAGTCCCTGTTAAGCTGTATTTCAAATTGTGCAGATTAATCCTGAATATCAATGCTTAAAGAGCAACATCTAATCCTGCGCAGTTATCTGGAGATTGTAAGAGGTCATTTGTACAGGAAAATTGAGTTGTTTCTGTAACCAGTCATTCCATAACTAAATGTACACACTATGCTTTCCTTTCTAATTGGCTGAATACCGTGGTTTTGAAAAGGACAATATATTATCCATTATGCCTTGCAGAGAGGGACAAATAACAAAAGCTGGAGCTGAACAGCAGCCTATGGCCTTTTACACCATAGCTAATAACTGCAGTTCATTCCTATTAGATAGATATAGGAATCAAGATAGCAGTCAGAGACAATGGCGCAAATCTTCCGATCTAGGTAAGAATCCTTATTTCCATTCTGATCAGATAATAAGTTACCTGTTTACTATCTTACAATATTTCAGGACTAAAGTGCAAAATCTGTCTTAACTCACTGTTTGCAGCAAACAACACATGGGGAGTAATAGAGAAGGCTTAGGATGGTGGGTGGGTGAAGGGGATAGGGTGGAGGCATCGAAGAGGTGTGGTCGGTTGTCAGGGGTTTGGCGGTGTCTGTTGAGTGGGGAGGGCGGATGTTAGCAGGGATGGGTCAATTGTCAGATGAAGGGAGTTAAAGGTTGGTGGGAAAGTCATGACTGGTCAGGAGGTAGGTGGGAGATGGAATTCAGTGTGAATGACTGGCAGGTCAGTATTATTGTTACCCAGAAGTTAGGACAGGTTTTAATTGTTTGACTTTTTCTGAATAGCTGCACAGGTAGGTCAGTTGGTACACTCTGAAGTCTCCAACTCATATGGAGATATTTGTGGAGGGTGCTAGGTGCCAGGTAATTGTCCATCAGAAAGTTAAACCTCTCAGACAATTTCTTCATAGTGAGTGCATTGGGATTCCAACACACAACTTTCAAGGTACTTTTCAGTCCCTGAGCACCTGGAAGCCAGAGGATTTGGTTCAGTAACTAATCAGGTGAGCTGTTCCGAGACAGGGAGGTGGCCACTGCTCTTAAACTGAGTGTCCTAAGCCTCAATGTTTCAATCAATATTGTTCCTTTGATCTCTCTCCATCTGTTTGTTCTTATTTACAGATTATCATGGGTGTAATCTTGTTATATTACATGCTGGGTATCAGTGCGCTGATTGGTGCTTCTGTCATAGCCCTGCTTGCTCCTTTGCAGTATTTCATAGCAACTAAGTTCACTGATGCACAGAAAAGCACTCTGGTAAGTACTGACTGTTTAAAATGGGAAATCAATCCCCAATTGGAACAGATTCTGGTTCATATCCAGCCTTGGGCTGACAAGTGGTAAGTAACATTCACGCCACGTAATTGCCAGGCAATGACTGTCTCCAATAAAAGACAATCTAACAACCGCCTCTTCATATTCAATAGTGTTATCATCACTGAATCCCCACTAACAAACATCTTTGTGGTTACCATTGACCAGTAACTCAACTGGGCTTGCCACATAAACACGGTGGCTACAAGAGCAGGTCAGGGCTAGGAATATTGTGGCAAGTAACTCACCTCCTGACTCCACAAAGCCAGCCTACCATTTACAAGGCACAAGTCACAAGTGTGATGAAATACTCACCACTTTCCTGAATGCATGCAGCTCCAGTGACACTCAATAAGCTTTTCAGTATCCGGGACAAAGCAGCCTGCTTGATTAGCATCACATCCACAAGCATCCACTTCCTCCATCACCAGCGCTCAGGAGCAACAATGTGTAGTATCTACAAGATGCACTACAGAAATTCACCAAAGATCCTAAGACAGCCTTCCAAACCTATGACCACTTCCATCTAGGACAAGATACATTCGAACACCACCACCTACAAGTTCTCCTCCAAGCCACTCACTCACCATTCTGACTTGGAAGTATATCACCATTCCTTCACTGTCACTGGAATTCTCCCGAAGGGCATCGTGGGACAACTCACAGCAGGTAGACTGTGGCAGTTCAAGAAGGCAGCTCACAAGGAGCAACCAGAGATGGACAATAAATGCTGGTCAGCCACTGGTGCCCATGTGCCATAAGTGACTAAAAGAAAAACTTCATGCCACATACACTTTACTAGTGAATCAAAGTCATTTTGTGGGTTTTGATTTACCAGTTGATTTGTGCTTAAGCTGTGGTGGCTGGCGATGCAGAGTGATAACAATAGTGTGAGTTCAATGCCCACACCGGCTGAGGTTACCATGAGGGACTTTCTTTCGCAACCTCTCCCCTCATCTGAGGCATGGTGACCCTCAGCTTAAAATGCAACCAGTTTTCTCTCTCTCTGATGAGAGAGCAAAGCTACAGTCCTCTGGGACTATGGTGACTTTACCTTTACCTTGAATCACTTTGTGATTCAAGACCTCAGTATTCAACATTCAACATTCTAAGCTTAGGAAGGACAATGCTCAATAAACCCCAAATCAATAGTTCTTAAATCAGTTGATCTTTTCCATAGTTGACCCCACAAAATCTCCATCCATTAAAATGCAAATGTACAGACATGAAACAAATGTGGCAACACTTCATTAATAACAGAACATAATACTACTGGTGACAAGCTCTGCATTCGCTGGGTCAGGAATTGTGTATGTGCATGTGTTAATTCAGTCCTTCCTCCAGCATTGAGTTTTGACGGTACACCATATCCCCAGCCTAAGTGAAACCTGGTCTCAGAGGCCAGTGTGTAGCTGAATGACCTGTCACGCTGACATTTCCTACCCTGCTACATTCACAGCGCCTGGTCTTTCACAATCATCTCCGCTGCCTTACTGCAGTCATACCTGCTGCATATGTAACTGCTGTCTTGCCCCTACACTGACATCTCCTACCTGGTTGTCAGTTATGAGGCTCACTTAGCTATTTCTGTCATAATGATATACACCTTTAAGGGAGTGGATCTTCCTTGCATCTATCACTGCATACCCTGACAGAATGTGATTAGATTAGATTAGATTAGATTACTTTACAGTGTGGAAACAGGCCCTTCGGCCCAACAAGTCCACACCGACCCGCCAAAGCGAAACCCACCCATACCCCTACATTTACCCCTTACCTAACACTACGGGCAATTTAGTATGGCTAATTCACCTAACCTGCACATCTTTGGACTGTGGGAGGAAACCGGAGCACCCGGAGGAAACCCACGCAGACACGGGGAGAACGTGCAAACTCCACACAGTCAGTCACCTGAGTCGGGAATTGAACCCGGGTCTCTGGCGCTGCGAGGCAGCAGTGCTAACCACCGTGCCACCCTAATGAATCTGTGTCATGACTTGTAGGGCAGCAGTGATAGGAATGAAGTGCATTGAGCTCCCAGTATGTCCACTTGTATGTAGTCTTATCTTCAAGTAAAGAACCCCACAATATTGTCTCACCAGTCCTTATCATAGATTCCCTACAGTGCTGAAAGAGGCCATTCAACCCAGTGAGTCAGCACTGACCTGCCGAAGAATATCCTGCCCAGGCGCCTACCCTATCCCTGTAACCCCACATTTACTATAGCTAGCCCACCTAGCCTGCACAAACCTGGACACTACGGGACAATTTTTTTTAGCATGGGCAGTCCACCTAACCTGCACATCTTTGGACTGTAGGAGGAAACACACACAGACAGTTGACCTAGGTTGGAATCGAACCCATGTCCCTGGCACTGTGAGGCAGCAGTGCTAACCACTGAGCCATCGTGCCACCTTTAGTGGTGTTATGTATGTTTAGACCCAAAGGGAGAATATAACAACTGGCAGGAGCCAGACCTGGAGCTCTCCAAAGCCATTCCAGCTGCTACAGAAAACAATGAGGATTCCCCTGATGGAGGAATACAAGTTGGTTTTGTGACTCTGTTCGGAAAGTTGGAAAGCACAGTGTATTTATTGCCTATTAGGATAAACAGAGTATTCTCATCGACAAATAACTGTTACTGCTATTCCATTATTTCACTGAGTGGTGAGTATGGCTTTTGGTAGTTATGAGAAACTGCTCCAGCTCAGAATTGATCAATTTTTAAGTGTGATATTTCTATTCCTGTTTTCTAAGGACTACTCCACAGAAAGACTGAAGAATACCAATGAGATCTTAAAAGGGATTAAACTTTTGAAACTTTATGCCTGGGAACATATTTTCTGTAACAACGTGGAAAAGACTAGAATGCAGGAGTTAACCAGTCTCAAGAGTTTTGCACTTTACACATCCTTATCCAGTACGTATTCACCTTAGTTAAACTGTTGACTTAGTGATAATTAAAATGCTCTCTGTAATTTTCATAGGTGTGGAATTTCCTTGTTCATGCTTTACCTGACTCTGAACCTAAAGTGGTTTTTTGGGATCTGCAATGTAGACCATTATTGACTCCAGCAACATCATTTTCGATGTTAATGTCGTTACTTTAAAGCAAATTCTTCTTGTTACCTGCTGGGAAGAACACAGCAATTCAGTCAGCATCCTGAATTGCTGTGCTCTTCCAGCACCACTGATCCAGAATCTGGTTTCCAGCATCTGCAGTCATTGTTTTTACCTCTTCTTGTTACCTGTCTTGCGTGGAGGGTGGAGGGTCTTGATTAGATTAGATTAGATTACATTAGATTAGATTACATTACAGTGTGGAAACAGGCCCTTCGGCCCAACAAGTCCACACCGACCCGCCAAAGCGAAACCCACCCATAACCCTACATTTACCCCTTACCTAACACTACGGGCAATTTAGCATGGCCAATTCACCTGACCCTGCACATCTTTGGACTGTGGGAGGAAACCGGAGCACCCGGAGGAAACCCACGCAGACACGGGGAGAACGTGCAAACTCCACACAGTCAGTCGCCTGAGGCGGGAATTGAACCCGGGTCTCAGGCGCTGTGAGGCAGCAGTGCTAACCACTGTGCCACCGTGCCGCCCACAATTTCCTTGTTCATGCTTTACCTGACTCTGAACCTAATTTGTACCTGATTTGTACCTGACAAATTGGCCCCTTTGCAATGGCCTTCTATTCCAAGCCACATGGCAGTTTGAAGGAAATCTGTGCACCAATTGGCTGTAACTAAATAAAATTGTGATGTAGTCCTGTCATTGTGTCTAAGTTCAAATAGGTGATCGATATGCCTCTGTGATAGTACTCTGTTGCACCTGATGGACATTCAAGTCTCACATCAGAAAGAGTGCTATTTCTGAGGGAGGGGCCATATTTGGGATGGGACTTTGACTGAAAAGACTTGCCTGACGCCCCGTTGGGTGGGTGTAAATATTCTGTGATACCTACTTCAAAGAGATACAGGGTAGGTCTCCCGGGTTCCCTGATTAACAATGATCCCTCAACCGATGACTGAAATGAATTATTTTACCATTTGCTGCATTGAGATCACTGGGATCTGCCTGTACGTTTGCACTGTAAAAGTGCAAAAGACCATATTTGTACAAACAGATAATCCAGCCAGCCACGTTTGCGTGGGAAACCTGGTTCCAGACGCTCCTCTTCCAATATTTTGCTCCACATTGTGAGAGTTATAGTGATGATTTCAATTGTTGATTGGCGTAATTTACTCTGCCTTGTTCTCTTCGTTTTTCTAGTATTTATGAATGCAGCAATACCGATTGCAGCAGTGTTGGCGGTAAGAACATATTTCATCAAAACATTGCAGCTGCTCACTTACACAACCAGATTCAGCCTTGTCATGAGAGCTCTGACACATTACCTTCTGAACACAAATATTTATATTCTAGATGGCCTGCTATAATAATTTAGATTCAAGGTGCCTAACTTGCAGACTGATTATTGTTGGAGCATAAAGGTGAATCCTGATAGAAAATTTGACCCTTTGCAGTTAACTATGTTTCCATGCTGATCAGTTTTGGCAAAATGTTTTAATCACGCCACTGAGGCTACAAAGGAGCTAGTTATTACGAGTGTGAGGATGAAACTCAGCAAAGTGAGCAGAATGAGCCAAATTTGGCTCCAGGCCAGGTTAATAAGCTGCCTCTGTCTGCTGGGCTAAGGCCCCATTCAGAATGAGCCCCGTGCCTAGCTCACCTTCATTGAGTGAGCTGCAGTCAGAGTTCAAGCGTCTTACTAGAATCTGCCCAATTCAAGCCAGTTCCAACACTGAACTGACCTGCATTTGGGGCTGGGATTGTGGAGGACTGAGGCAACGTTGAGTTGGGGCATGGTCTGGGAAAAGCAGCATGTGATATTGAGCAATTTTGTGGAGCTATAGTGTTGTCACACTCACCTTGATTTCACCAGTTTGGCTAGTCATCTAACTCCACAAAAGTGGAGCATGGGGTAGATAGACACCCACGACTAGGCACTGCAAAACTGACTTATTTGCTCAGAAAACAGACTCAACAATAATGAATTCTAATTGATCACCAGTAACTCTCGCTGTGACCTAACAAGCAGAGAAGCAGGTAACCGGGTTATAATTTATAAATGACAAAGACTCACAGGTGGAGGTATTTTACTTTGTATCAACCTATTATTTATAATGACTAGTCAGACTTAATTTGTAGGCAAGCTGCAGTATTATAGCATAGAGGATAAATCAACTTGGATGGGTGTGCAATGTGGGTGAGTGTGAATTGCAAAGGCAAAGTATTGAGTGCAGTTTAAAACAAAGTCATTCTCTGCATAAAATGATTACCCTAATCTGAATTTACACTTCAGTGCTTTTTTTCTCCCTATAAATAGTCAAGTCAGCTTTAATAAATATATATATATATAAGTAATTGCCAGTAATTGCTCATCAAGTCAATCTTTCTCGTAGATATGTTTGTCAAAACCCATGGGTCTTCATGATGTAGGAATTTCTAGATGAATAAAGACCAAGCTCCATCTACCAATCTGGTAATCAGAGCATAAAATGATAATAGAATTGTTGACTTATGCTAATCAATCTTTGTCAATGGAAGGAGTCTTGACTTTGTGTGGTCATGTAAAATAGCTGACAACAAATTAGTAGCCCCTTTGAAATCTCTCCAGATCTTTTGTTTCTGTTGCTGTCATCCAGTTTACACATTAAGTACAAAGCCAATTCAAATTGGTCTAAAACAGACCCAAATATGGCATGCAGAAAGAGTGAAGAGCTTTGGGAATGATGCATCTTTTCTGTCCCAAGCATGCTGCACTTACCCACATTCCATGGACTAATTTACTGAGATATTGTATCCCATAATGTCATTTTATAAGTACTGGATTTTACTTCATTTATTGGACTCCAGACTACTAGAAGTCCCCATCTTCCTTTTAGCCTTTGACTGTCACCTCTCACATCTTGGGGAAGGAAAGTATAAGACTTGTTAAATGTCATCTTCAAGCATCCCAAGTTAGCTGGTTATGGATGAATCCTGGTAAACCAGTGTGTTGCATTGCACTGCCAATGTGGACCAGCCAAGAGACCTCAAAGACAATGAGATATGTTGTTTGCTAGAAGTGAAACTGTCAGCATTGTTGCTGCTTTCAGTAATTACTTGAGCCGCAACAATCTCAAGAAATCTTTCTGTAATCACCAGGATGAAGTTTGAGAGCTTTGTAATTATGAGGCACTTCTAAAACCATCTGTCAAAGGGCATATTAGGGAAGGAAGCAAGAAAAGTCTCCAAGCATAAGTGCCGTTCAGGTCATTAAAGGGACCGCAGGCAGTCACAAGTGTTTCTTTCTTGCTTGGAACATGCAATCGTTGTTTATTGATTTAAAAATGAAGTGCTGTAGAAATGTCACATTTGATAAGATGAGTAATCAAACTTTTTCTGCTGTCCGACAGACTTTTTTGGCATACACCCACATCAATTCGGAGAAACTGTCTTCTGCTGTGGCCTTTACTTCATTGTCTCTATTCAACATCTTGGTGACCCCACTTTTTCTGCTCTCCACTGTAATCAGATTCACAGTTAAAGCCCTGGTCAGGTAAAGCAATCATTTACACCTTTCAGCACAGTCAGCTCCTGCTTGCTTTCAGTTTGCAATATACAGCAAATCTCATCCACTGATGATACTCCGTGTAATATTGAAGGGCTGACTGGAAGTTCATTGTCCTTTGAGAACTGTTCAGATAATATAAAAATGGTGCATCCATTTGTAGTGGAATTGTGCTTAAGTAGTTCAAAATGCAAACTGCATTACTGTTTTTAATGCAACATGGAAAAAAAATCCAAGTCAACTTGCCTTAATATTTACTTTGTAGTCATTAGTAGGTCATGCCTTCAGCTTCTTAGGACCAAAGCTCTGGAAATGCTTCTAATAAAACATTTATCGTCAACGCCTCTCTCTTCCCCTTTTAGGCCAATCTTAAGACTCACATTTTGGCTGGCCTGTCCAAATATTTTGTTCCGGGGCTCATGTTAAATTTTGTTTGTGAAGTGAGTTAACTGTAGGTGCTTTACTACATTATAAACACAAGTTGAGTTTTGCAGTCTCTATTCAAGAGGCTTCAGTTATTTCATTTTGTCATGATTTGCTTTCCTACTTCAGTGAATAGTAGAGTTTTCAGCACTCAGGAAAAATCCTGTTAGACATTCTACCTATACAGCACAACACCTCTGAAGATTGAAGAACCTAAGGAACCTATTCAACTGACAAATAGGACCTGAAACAGATTGCTCATTGCAAGTTATTTAAGAAGGCCTCTGGCTTATGAAGGCATTTGTGTCCATTTTATTTCCTTTTGAGAGACTTTAAAGAATTGTAAAAGATGTTTCTTGTTTCTGATGAAGAATGGGCAAGTGGAGACTAAGGATTCTAGTCAGGGAAAAGAAAGATATGTCAATCATTTTTGACTTTTCTTACAATTTTCTGGAAAACCTTTTCCGTGAAAGTTAATGTGTTGACATATTCGACCAGAAGACCATATGATTTAGGAGCAATCAGCCCACCAAGTTGATTATCTTTTCCATGTCCTCTCTAACTGGGACTTTCAGTATCCTGTAAGTATCAATCTGATTCCCCCCCTCATCCTTCTAAAGAATAAGGGGGGAATCCTGTGTGGAATGCTCTGTCCCAGAGGGCAGTGGAGGCCCAGTCTCTGGATTCATTTAAGAAAGAGTTGGATAGAGCTCTCAAGGATTGTGGAATCAAGGATTATGGAGATAAAGCAGGAACAGGATACTGATTAAGGGTGATCAGACATGATACTATTGAATGGTGGTGCAGGCTCGAAGGGCAGAATGGCCTACTCCTGCACCTATTGTCTATTGTCTATTGTCATTGCGTATAGACTCAGACTCAGACTCCTCAATGCTCTTCACAAGACAAGCCCTTCATCCCTGGGATCATTCTTGTAAACCTCTTCTGTACTCCCTGCAATGCCAACTCATCCTTCCTTGGATATGAGTCCAAACCTGCTCATGATATTCCAAGTGCAGTCATGTCCAAAGACTTGTCAAGCCTCAGCACTACATCTCCACTCTTGTTTTCTAGCCCTCTTGAAATGAGTGCCAACATTGTATTTGCCTTCCTAATTCCTAACTGAACCTCATGTTAACCTTAAGACAATCCTAAATTACGACTCCCAAGTCCCTTTGCACCTCAGATGTCCGAAGCCTTTTCCCATTTAGAAAATAGTTTATATCTCTTCTTCCTACCCAAGTGCATAACCTCAAAATTTCCCACATTGTTACAACTGCCACTTCATTGCCCACTCTCCCAGCCTCTCTGTATCCTCAGCACTACCTGTCCCTCCATCTATCTTTGTGGCATCTGCAAACTTAACAGCACTGCTGTCAGTTCCTTCATCCAGCTTGTTAATGTATGACGTGAATATTTGTAGTCCCAACTCTTGCAGAACTCCACTCGTCACCAGCCGCCATTCTGAAAAAGGCCCCTTTATCTCTAATCTTTGCCTCCTGCCAGTCAATCAATCCTCTATCCATGTCCCCTAACACCATGGGCTTCACCATATCGAACTTGGGCTTTGTAAATTCAGCTAAATGTTTTTTACATTCCGTCCAAAGTATTTTTAAAAATATGATTTCTTACTTCATACCATGTTTTAGTTTATTCTTTGCTTCAAAGTAGGATAGCTGCAATTGTAGATCTTGATTCTGTGCGTCTGTAGGAGTTGTGATATATGTTAGTGAATGTGGGTGAGCGATTTTCCCCTGCCAGTATACAACTGACTCATTGACTAGGATGTACTCCATACCGTAAATGGAACTCAGCTCAGTTATTGCCATTTCATGTCAAGTTGTATACTTTATAGATCTGATTCTGAAGAGAAGACTGCAAACTGGTGCTTAAAACCATGACATTCAGCATGTGTTCAAAAATTGTTACACTTCTTCACCAGGCAGATGATTATTCTTAATCCTTTTTAAGAAGCTCCTTACTTTGATAATTAAACAAACATCTCAATGGCTTGTATTTGTTTGAGCAATCAGAGGTTTCTCAATATTTTCATGTTTAAAAGTAATTGGAACGGAAAATGTTTATATACATAGCTAAGTTGTAGCATTGAATGCACCTGCACATGTCAAGTTTTAGTTGAAATATGCTTTGAAGTAGGCAAGAGACTGATTTTTGAATTTAAATAAAATGGGGATTTAGTAGACAAAGTGAAAAATCTAACAGTTTAGGGTAGTCATAGCGATGTTGGACCCTTAGGTCCAACTCATCCATGCCGACCAGATATCCTAAATTAATCTAGTCCTATTTGCCAGCATTTGGCCCATATCCTTCTAACCCCTTCCTATTTATATACCCATCCAGATGCCTTCTAAATGTTGTAATTGTACCAGCTTCCACCACTTCCTCAGGCAGCTCATTCCATACATGTACCACCCTCTGGGTGATACTCCACTAATGGGTGGCACGGTGGTTAGCACTGCTGCCTCAGTGCCAGAGACCCAAGTTCAATTCCCGCCTCAGGCGGCTGACTGTGTGGAGTTTGCACATTCTCCCCGTGTCTGCGTGGGTTTCCTCTGGGTGCTCCGGGTTCCTCCCACAGACCAAAAATGTGCAGGTTAGGTGAATTGCCCGTAGTGTTAGGTGTAGGGGTAAATGTAGGGGTCTGGGTGGGTTTCTCTTTGGAGGGTCAGTGTGGATTTGTTGTGGGCGGCATGGTGGCACAGTGGTTAGCACTGCTGCCTCACAGCGCCAGAGACCCGGGTTCAGTTCCCGCCTCAGGCAACTTTCTGTGTGGAGTTTGCACATTCTCCCCGTGTCTGCGTGGGTTTCCTCCGGGTGCTCCGGGTTCCTCCCACAATCCAAAATGTGCAGGTTAGGTGAATTAGCCATGCTAAATTGCCCGTAGTGTTAGGTGTAGGGGTAAATGTAGGGGAATGGGTTGCGCTTCGGCAGGCCGGTGTGGATTTCTTGGTCCGAAGGGCCTGTTTCCACACTGTAAGTAATCTAATCTGTTAGTAATCTGCATAAAGACGTTGCTCTTTAGGTCCCTCTTAGATCTTTCCCCTCTCACCTTAAACCAATGTCTTCTAATTTTGGACTCCCCTACCTTTGGAAAAAGACCCTTGGATATTCACCTTGTGCCCCTCATGATTTTATAAACCTCTACAAAATCTCTGACGCTCCAGAGAAAACAACTCCAACCTACACAGCCTCTCCCTATAAGCTCAAATCCTCCAACCCTAGCAACATCCTTGTAAATTTTTTCTGAATCCTTTCAGGTTTTGTTTAGCAGCGAGACCAGAATTAAATGCAGTATTCTAAAAGTGACCTAACCAATGTCTGTACAGCTGCAACATGACATTCCAATTCTGATACTTAATGCACTCAATGATGGGTTAGAGGAATGGATTATTCAATTTTCTGAAGTGAGGTGACAATACATGAGTGAAGAGAGAAACACTTTGATGCTTGTAGACAGCCTAAGAGTAAAACAGCAAGTGGTATAATTTGAGGCTGCTTCAATGTAGATGTTCTACTTGATTAAAGACATAGCAAAGTGGGACTTGTCCACAGGCATCCAAATTAAATGATAGCCTGAATGATAGAGACCAGTGACAGCAGGATGAGCAAACACAGAGCTTTAAGCTGAAAGACTGCTAAAAGCATTTTATACAGATTGTTATCTATGCTGGAGAACAAAAATTGAATTTATCATGCAGTATTTTAAACACTGATTTTTTTTCAATAATTGTTGATATTTCTTGGATTTTCTCCAGACAGTAAATTTAGTTAGCTAAATTTTTGCACCTCTTAATTAAAAAAATAATTTTATGTATTTTCTATTGTAACTATCCATTGAGTTGCCATGATTAAAATATACAACCATGCACAATAGTATTTTTTCATGTATTCTGAGAGTTTTGTGTGAACAGGAGACTATTTACAGGACAACTTCAGTAGTTCTGTCCATCATTGTTTCCCAGTTTGTTCATTAAGTTGTTCTTGGGGAAAAAAACTGCTTAAATGCAACATCATTAGGAATGATAGTAACCTTTTGAAATCCAGTAAAAAAATTATTAAATATATTGCCTTTCAATGACCTCAGGATATGGTCTCCTTACTTAAGAAAAGGATTGAGAGAATTGACTTGCGAGGAGACATTGAGTAGATTGGGACTCCACTCACTGAAATATAGAAGAATGAGAGGGAATCTTTTAGAAACATATATATAATTATGAAGGGAGGAGATAAGATAGAAGCAGGGAGGTTGTTTCCACTGGTGGAAGGAGCTAGTACCGAGAGGGCATAGCCGCAAAATAAGGAGGAGCAGATTTAGGACTGAATTGAGGACGAACTTCTTCACCCAATGGGTTGCGAATCTTTGGAATTCCCTGCCCAGTGAAGCAGTTGTGGCTACTCGGTTGAATGTTTTTAAGGCAAAGATAGAGAGATTTGTGAACAGTAAAGGATTTCAGGGTTATGTTGAGCGGGTGGTAAGTGGAGCTGAGTCCACAAAAAGATCAGCCATGATCTTCTTGGATGGTGGAGCAGGCTGGATAGACTATATGACCCACTCCTGCTCCGATTTCTCATGTTCTTGTGATATCGCAAGCTGTGCTTTGAGGTGCAGGCACTATTATAACATAGGGAATGCTGCAGAAATTTACATACAGCAAGCTCCCAGACAGAAGAATGAAATTACCAGCTTTGGTGATGTTAGGTGAGAGATAAATTAACCTGGACACCATGAAACCTCACCAAGCCTCCTTCAAAATAGTGTCACGGGATATTTTAGGTCTTCCTGAGAGTGGTTTGGTTTAATACTGCATCTGAAAGGCACCACCTCTGATAGTGCAGATCTCCCTCAGTGCAGCAGTGGAGTGTCAGCTCAGAGTTTGAGCAAGTCTTTTGAGTGGGACCTGAGGCTACATCCACCTGACATTGATATGAGAATGATACTTCCACACAGTTAGCACAGTGTCAGACTGTTGTCTCAAACAGACGGAGCTGCTCTGTGACTGTCAGGCAAATAAACGCAGTGTTTATTTTTATTAATTCAAAGCATTGGGCATTATACGGGCATTACTGGCTAGGCCAGCATTTATTTCTCAGCTCTAATTGCCAGAAATCAATTCAGAGACAACTCCAATGCTCTGATCTATACTGAGTTACTTGTTCATACTTGGAGAAATGACAAGTGTTGAATAAATGGCTTAGATGTCATCAGGATAAATCCACCAGCCAGAGTTCTCGTTCTTAAGATCTGTGAAGTCAGGTATTTGGGTATTAGGTGAGGAAAGGATCAGACTCCACTGAAAATAGAAAGCTTGAACTCTCCCATTTCCCCATAAGTTATATGATGCTTCAACATGCTGCAAAGACCAACACAAGATGGCACATGTAGTCCCCTAGGAGCCTGCCAGTGTACTGTGGTGAGTACAGTGCTGGTCAGAACTTGGGTCCTCACTCTTCAAAGATGAAGATGAATATGGAAGAAGACTAATAATCTAGAGAGGGAATTCGGCCCAACCACAGAGATGAAGCCCACCTTTTTGCAGTATCTTGTTCTTCCTTGTAGTCTGCATGATTTCCCCTATTCACTCAACCACATTATTGGTTGGTTTTATTTTGGCAGCACAGTGGCTCAGGGGTGGCACAATGGTTCAGTGGTTAACACTGCTGCCTCACAGTCCTAGGGTCCTGGGTTCAATCCCTGCCTCGGGCAACTGTCTGGTGGAGCTTGCACATTCTTCCTGTGTCTGTATGGGTTTCCTCCCACAATCACAAAGATGTGCAGTTCAGGTAAATTGGTTATGTTAAATTGCCCATAGTGTTAGGTGCATTAGTCAGGGGTAAATATAGGGTAGGGAGTGGGTCTGGGTGGGTTACTCTTCAGAGGATTGGTGTGGATTCATTGGGCCAAAGGGCCTGTTTCCATACAATAGGGAATCTAATCTAATTATGCTCTTTTCCCAGACATCATAAATTCTAAAATACTCATCGAAAACATCTAGGTGCCTGCGATGTTTCTGGCTGGGAAAACATACCCATTCTGGTTTTATGTAGTAATCAAAGTGAAGAGCAATCTTTTCTGACTGAAAGTTAGAATTGTATGAATGCCAAAGAATTTGAAGCCTTGTGCCTTCTACGTATTTAGCTTAATGAGTAGCAATAAAAACTTTTAAAAGTTGAGTGCTGTCTGATTGCAGTCCTTAGAGCCCAGTGTCAGTTGCCTAGGCAGCTCATGTAAACATAGAACATAGAATAGTACAGCACAGTACAGGCCCTTCGGCCCTCGATGTAGTGCCAACCTTTTAAAATGTAAGAACATACTGGTACTGAAAGAAAAGATAAGATTGCGATACCCAGTGAAAACTTGACCTTTTCTTTCAATAAAACAACTAAATTTAATCAGCTTCTCACTGTATCCACCAATCCCTCCTTACTTTCAAAATGCCTCTAGAAACTATTTATAACACCCTTTAACATCCTTAACTATAAACTTACTCACAGTTCTGAACTACAGATTGTGTTAACCCTTAGGCAATGGAGCTGAAGTGCCTGTGGGCAGCACGGGAGAAAGACCTTATAAGTCTGGTGGAGATTAGGTTTTGTAAAAAAGGCAGAAATTATTAATGTTAGAGACTCTAAGAAAGCAAAGATAAAATGAAGACAGATGAAAGACCACTTTCAGTAGATATATTTGAGGTATATTTTTTCTGAAGTAAGTTCTAGGACTTTATCTATGAACTGAAAATGACCCATACCTGTGATGACTCTTTGAGGATGCTACCCACACAATTCCAACCCATTGTACCATAGCCTTTTAATTTTCTCACTACTTTTTCACCTTACAGCAATTGTAGAATTTGCCTTGTACCATTGCATCTTTTGGTGACAATCCGAAATTATGTCCTATCTATATAGCGAGTCAGCTAGATGAGAAAGCACTGTGTTTGCAGTTTTTATTAGCAAGTTTCTGAGTTTGGAATGCTGCGATTGGGTGCTTACTTGCAATAAAGTTGCAGCACCTCATCCTGTTTGAGGATTGAGACTGGACTTTCTGGTTTTGTGCTGTACAGGGGGTGCTGTTGATTTGCAAGCATACATTCAGATCAGAGAATCTCCTCCAGACCCAGGAGTCTTGATTGATTGGTCATGGGGGCTATCCTTGAACGACGTGGTCGAGAGTTGGTGCAGACTTTGAGCATCATGAGCCTCATGTTTGTGCAAAGCCACCTGCTTGTGTACAACATGCAAGTGGAGTAGGTTTATCTGCCAAGATTAGAGTGGTGCTGGAAAAACACGGCAAGTCAGGCAGCATCCAAGGAAGAGGAAAACCGACATTTCGGGCAAAAGCCTTTTATGAGGTTTCGGATGAAGAGTTCCTGCCCGAAATGTTGATTCTCCTGCTCCTCGAATGCTGCCTGACCTGCTGTGCTTTTCCAGCACTACTCTAATCTTGACTCTAATCTCCAGCATCTGCAGTACCCACTTTCGCCAAGGTTTACCTGTGCCTGCTTTGTTCATTTTAAATTGAGGTTAGAATCTGTGGGAATAATGCACTGGATTTCAGAAGTGATGCTGAAGCATTTTTCTTTTGTCGAATCTTCCAACAGCCAACAGAAGTTGAAAGAATTCCTGATGAGCGATGAGATTTCAGATGATGGCTTTCGGGGTGGTGAGACCTCATTGAATGTAGAGACATGCAAAAAACATTCTGGAGTGGTAAGTAATAAAACCCTCTGCAAAAGAGTAGAGATTTTCTTTTCCCAGATGCAAAAGTCAATATCCAGAAATGCAAAACTGATGTGATCAATCTTGGCTAAACTTTAACAGAAAAATTGCAAATTGAGAACCGAATAGATTTGAGGTTCCATTGCAATAATCTCTCATCATATAAACCAATACAAAGAGGCATTTAAAGTTATGGGCATGACACTAAAATCAGATTAAACAGTTATTAGCTGCAGTGTTGTGCCTTCCATAGAGAAAAATAACTTTCACAAAGAGAAATGAAGTTTTGATTATTAGCTGAAAAATGTACTTGACCCATTTTCACATTTTAAAATTTTATGTGTAACAAATGAGTAAAACCATTATTGACTAAACAGTATTTTCTTTGTGTACTTATATTTTAAACTACGGAGAGGAGCACTGCTGTTTTATTACTTGTAACATGTTACACTCCCCATGGAATTCTAGTCCTCATAATGGGCAGCCCACAAATGCTTCCGTACTCCGATGGGTTCATGTATTCCCGTTTCAGCAGGCAGTAACTTCTTGGGTCAGTCTCCAACTGCATTCTTCATTCTTCAGAAAGCTCCTTAAATCTGTCAGCAGTAGTAAAGGCTGTTGTGATGATTCCCCTATCCTCTGGCTCCCTCCAAATTTTCCAACTGTCCCAGGACAAATCCTGAAATTTTGAGAAACCTCAAAGATGCATATTTTCAAGTGCAGACCATTTCCTTTCTGAATCCACTATGGTAGCCTGAAGAACCAAATAGACTTTTCTGTCAGTCCAGAGACCCCTCTCTGTTTGAGACATTCATTTGGAGGAAAACGTGTAACCTAATCTCAAAAATTAGTTTATCCACTTCCCTATGGTATTGAGAAACACATTGACTTTGCTTAAAATCCAAGGAGAACTGCCAATTAAGTATCGTGACTCCAACTGACATTCATATTTAGAAGAACCACTTGAACTTGGTACTGACAAATCCCATTTTCAATGGAATGAGTGCCCAATCCTGCAGTTTGTAATTTGTATTTGTTATAGCAGACATAATTGCTCTTAAAAGGCAAATGTGGCCTGTGGAGCTATGGACTATAAATTTCCTGCCCATTCTTTTTTTTTTTGAAAAGCAGCATATCTATGACCTTGAGTTGAAAAATATTGATTGCAATTTGAGTCAATACTTCTGAACATAACCTTACTGGCAAATATTAGAGTATGATCATGATGGTGAGGGGGTTGTATATTCCCAGTTTGATTGACAGTGCCAAGAAGTTATTAAAGCTTTTGCTGCCTTTGATGTTGTTCTATGAATATAACTTCTTGATAAGGGATTAAGTACTTGAGGATATTTAAATATATTGAACAGGGTTATTTTTAAGGATTGTTTATTTCATATATGGTTGAATTCTGTCATAGAAACATAAAAAATGGAGTAGGGTTGGCATCATCAAGCCCACTCTGCCATTTAACATATTCAGATGGTTCCTAATCTCAACACTTTACTCTTTCTCCTCTCCTGACTCCCCTTAAGTTCTTTAGCCTCAAGACATTTTTTTTCTCAAACATATGCTGTCATGTGGCCAGCAAGCCTTCTGTGGTAGAGAATTCCACAATTTCACCACACTGAGTGGAGAAGTTTCTCATCTCAATCTGAATTGGCCAACACAGTTTCTGAGACCATGGCACCTTGTTCTGCATTCTCCCCCAGCTAGCGGGGAAACATCATCCTGCATCCACTCTGTTCTGTCCCTGTTAGAACTTTATATATTTCAGTGAGACTCTCTTGCATTCTTTGGAACTCCAATGAACACAGGCACAATCAACCTAATGTACCCTCATACGACCAATCTGCCATCCTAAGAATCAGCTTAGTGAACCTTTGCTACAGTCTCTCCATAGTAATTATATTTTCTCTTGAGTAAGGAGACCAAGACTGCACACAATACTCCACGTGTGACCTCACCAAGGTCCTGTAAAGCTGCAGTAAGATATCCCTGCTCCAGTACTCCAACCCTTTTGCAATGAAGGCCAACAATCCATGAGCCTTCCTAACTGCTCACTGCATTGTACATCTGCTTTTAGTTACCAGTGTATGGAGATAACCGGATGTCTTTGCACATCAACATTTCCCAATATCTCACTATATAAATACTACCCTGCAATTCTGTTTTTTCGACTAAAGTGGACAATTTACACTTATCCACATTAGACTGCATTTGCCATGCATTTGCCCATTCACTCAACTTGTCTAAATCATTTGAAACCTCTTCATATCCTCCTCATCACTCACTATTGCACTGGATGTGGAGGAGAGGATCAAAAAAACGATTCTGGGTAGGAGTGAAAGGAACAGGATGGTCATTATGGGAGACTTTAACTTCCCCAACATTGACTGGAAATGCTCTAACTCTAGTACATCAGATGGATCAGTTTTTGTCCAATGTGTGCAGGAGGGTTTCCTGACACAGTATGTCGAAGGGCTGACAAGAGGGGAGGCCACACTGGATCTGGTGCTTGGTAATGAATCAGGCCAGGCATTTGATTCAGTGGTAGGTGAGCACTTTGGAGACAGTGACCATAATTCAGTTATGTTTAGTTGAGCGATGGAAAGGGATAGGTATATGCCACAGGGCAAGAGTTATTGATGGGGCAAGGGCAAGTATAATGCAATTAGGCAAGACTTAAGATGCATAGAATGGGGTAGCAAAATGCAGGGGATGGGGACAATCGAAATGTGAAGCTGGTTTAAGGAACAGATATTGTGTGTCCTTAATAGACATCTCTCTGTTAGACAGGGAGGAAGTGATAAGGCAAGGGGACCATGGTTTACTACAGAAATTCTCTTGTTAAGGGGAAGAAGGAGGCTTATGTGACGATGAGACAAGATGGTTCAGATGAGGCGATGGAGAGTTACAGACTAGCTAGGAAGGATTTAAAGAGAGAGTTAAAAAGAGCAAAGAGAGGACATGAGCAGTCTTTAGCAAGTAGAATACAGGAGAACCCGAAAGCTTTCTATAGGTACTTGAAGAATAAAAGGATGACCAGGGTAGGAATAGGGCCAGTTGAAGGCAGAAGTGGGAAGTTGTGTGTGTACCCTTTGGAGATCGGAGAGGTGCCAAACAAATATTCTCATCGGTTTTCACTCAGGAAGAGGAGAATATTGTAGAGAAGAAGAATGAGATATGAGATATTCAACTATAAAGATTGAGGTTAATAAGGAAGAGGTGTTATCAATTCTAGAAGGAGTGAAAGTAGACAAGTCCCCTGGGCTGGATGGGATTTATCCAAGGATTCTCTGGGAAGCTAGGGAGGAGGTGTTGGAGCCTTTGGCTTTGATCTTTGAGTCATCCCTGTCTACAGGTTTAATACCAGAGGACTGAAGGATTGCAAATGTTGTGCCCTTGTTCAAGAAGGGCAGTAGAGATGACCCAGTTAATTATAGTCCAGTTAGCCTTACGTCTGTTGTCAGAAAAGTTTTGGAAAGAATTATAAGAGATAGGATTTATAATCCTCTAGCAAGCAACTATTCGATTTCAGATGGTTTCGTCAAGGGCAGGTCAGGTCTCACAAATCTCATTGAGTTTTTTGATGAGGGTGGCCAAGCATGTGGATGAGGGTAGGGCAGTTGACGTAGTATACATGGACTTCAGTAAAGCCTTTGATAAGGTTCCACATGGCAAGCTGTTGGAGCAAATGCAGAGGCATGGGATTGAGGATGATTTAGCAGTTTGGATTAGAAACTGGCTTTCTGAAAGAAGGCAACGAGTGGTGGTTGATGGAAAATGTTCAGCCTGGAGTCCAGTTACTAGTGGTGCGCCATAAGGATCTACTTTGGGACCACTGCTTGGGGTTTGTCATTTTTATAAATGACTTCGATGCAGGCATTGGTGGATGGGTTAGTAAGTTTGCAAATCACACTAAAGTCTGTGGAGTAGTGGACAGTGTGGAAGAATGTTGCAGGTTGCAGGGGGACTTGGATAAACTGCAGAATTGGGCTGAGAGGTGGAAAATGGAGTTCAATGCAGATAAATGTGAGGTGGTTCACTTTGGGAAGAATAATAGGAAGGCAGAGTACTGGGTCAATGGAAAGATTCTTGCTAGTGTGGATGTGCAGAGGGATCTTGGAGTCCACGTACATAGATAGCTGAAATTTGCCATCCAGGTTGTTAAGAAGGCATACGATGTGTCAAGTTTTATTGGTAGAGGGATTGAGTTCCGGAGCCGTAATGTCATGCTGCAACTATACAAAATGCTAGTGCAGGCACACTTGGAATATTGCATACGGTTCTGGTGGCCCCAGTACAGGAAGGATGTGGAAGCATTGGAAAAGGTGCAGAGGAGATTTACCAGGATGTTGCCTGGTCTGGAGGGAAGGTTTTATGAGGAAAGGCTGAGAGACTTGAGTCTGTTCTCTTTGGAAAGAAGAAGGCTAAGAGGGGATTTGATAGAGACATAGAAGATGATCAGAATATTAGGTAGGGTAGACAGTGAAAGTCTTTTTCCTAGGATGATGATGTCAGCTTGTATGAGGGGGCATAGTTACAAATTGAGGGATGATAGATTTAAGCCAGATGTCAGAGGCAGGTTCTTCACTCAGAGAGTGGTAAGGCCTTTGATAAGGTGCCACATGGGAGGCTGCTGAGCAAGGTGAGGGCCCACGGTGTTCGAGGTGAGCTACTGGTATGGATAGAGGATTGGCTGTCTGACAGAAGGCAGAGAGTTGGGATAAAAGGTTCTTTTTCGGAATGGCAGCCGGTGACAAGCGGTGTCCCGCAGGGTTCAGTGTTGGGGCCGCAGCTGTTCACATTATATATTAATGATCTGGATGAAGGGACTGGGGGCGTTCTAGCGAAGTTTGCTGATGACACAAAGTTAGGTGGACAGGCAGGTAGTACTGAGTGGGGAGGCTGCAGAAGGATCAGTTTGGAGGAGTGGTCCAGGAAATGGTTGATGGAATTCAATGTGAGCAAATGCGAGGTCTTGCACTTTGAGAAAAAGAATAGAAACATTGATTACTTTCTAAATGGTGAGAAAATTCGTAAAGCCAAAGTACAGAGGGATCTGGGAGTGCTAGTTGAGGATTCTCTAAAGGTAAATCTGCAGGTTGAGTCCGTGATTAAGAAAGCGAATGCAATGTTGTCAATTATCTCAAGGGGGTTGGAATATAAAAGCACTGTTGTGCTACTGAGACTTTATAAAGCTCTGGTTAGGCCCCATTTGGAGTACTGTGTCCAGTTTTGGTCCCCACACCTCAGGAAGGACATACTGGCACTGGAGCATGTCCAGCGGAGATTCACACGGATGATCCCTGGAATGGTAGGTCTAACATACGAGGAACGGCTGAGGATCCTGGGATTGTATTCATTGGAGTTTAGAAGATTAAGGGGAGATATAATAGAAACTTACAAGATAATACATGGCTTGGAGAGGGTGGATGCTAGGAAATTGTTTCCGTTAGGTGAGAAGACTAGGACCCGTGGACACAGCCTTAGAATTTGAGGGGGTCAATTCAGAACAGAAATGCGGAGACATTTCTTCAGCCAGAGAGTGGTGGGCATGTGGAATTGATTGCCACAGAGTGCAGTGGAGGCTGGGACGCTAAATGTCTTCAAGGCAGAAATTGATAAATTCTTGGTCACAAGGAATTAAGGGCTACGGGGAGAATGCAGGTAAGTGGAGTTGAAATGCCCATCAGCCATGATTGAATGGCGGAGTGGACTCGATGGGCCGAATGGCCTTACTTCCGCTCCTATGTCTTATGGTCTTATGGTCTTGTGGAATGCCCTACCTGCCAATGTAGTTAATTCAGCCACATTAGGGAGATTTAAACAGTCCTTGGATAAGCATATGGATGATGTTGGGATAGTGTAGGGGGATGGGCTTAGATTAATTCACAGGTCGGCGCAACATCGAGGGCCAAAGGGCCTGTTCTGCACTGTATTGTTCTATATTCTATCTTCTAATTTTGTGTTGTCAGGAAGCGTGGAGATACTACATTTGATTCCCTCATCAAAATCATTGATATTTTATGAATAGCTGAGACTAAATCCCTGTGATAGTTGGCTTGCCACTACTTCTCTATCTCCTGTCTGTGAGCTAATTCCCAATCTGGGCTAGTAAATTATCATCAGTCCTATATGCTTTGAATTTTCATACTGATATTTTGTATGGAACTTTATTAAAAGCTTTCTGAAAACCCAAAAGCACCATTTCCACTGATTTTCTCTCACATATTCTACTAGCTATGTTCTCAGAACACTCCAGATTGTCAAACACTATTTTCCTCTCATAAATCCATGCTGACCTTTTGTAATCCTGTTGGTATTTTCTAAGTGTCCTGTAATTATATCCTTTTCAGCAGACTCCCACATTTTCTCCAGTACTGATGTTAGGCTAATCAGTCTGTAACTCCTTTCCCTCCTCACCACCCTCGTTTTATAAGTGGTAGAGTTGGGGGTTGCTTGTAGAGACTTAAGAGCTTTATCTTATTTTATTTCAGCATTTGCTCATGAGATTTATCTTGGTGAATATTGGGTGAGTTGGCATGAAGTATAAGGGTAAATGATGGTGAATGTCATATGGGTGATTATGGGTTGGTATAAATTTTAACCAGGTTGTCATGAGTTTGAGGTCAACTCATAAAGTCATAGTGTCCTATAGTACAGAGACAGACCCATTGGCCCAAACTGGTCCCCCATTTTCCTGCACTTGAGCCATTTCCTTCTAAACCTTTCCTATCCATATATTTATCCAAATGCCTTTAAATGTTGTTAATGTACCCGCCTCTACCATTTCCACTAGCAGCTCATTCCACATGCATACCTCTGTGCAAAAGCTGTTGCCCCTCAGGTTCCCATTTATTCTTTCCCCTCTAACCTTAAACTGATACCCTCTCGTCCTCAATTCCCCAACCCTGGGAAAAAGACTGAGTGCATTCACCCTATCCAAACCTCTCATGATCTTATACACTTCTATACCCCCCTTCAGTCTCCTGCGCTCTAAAGAAAAAAGTCCTAGCTTGATCAACCTCTCCCTATAACTCAGACAGTTGAGTCCTGGGAACATCCTTGTTAGCACTACATTCTGAGTACAATGCGGCAATAATGTGATTCTGATAAGCAGTCCATGTTCAAATGCAACAAGACCTGGGCCAACCAGTGGCAAATAACATTTGTGCCTAACGAATGCCAGGTAATGACCATCACAAACAAGAGACAATCTAACCACCATCCCTTGACATTCAATGGCGTTACCATCACTGAAATCCCTACCATCAACATTTTTGGGGTTATCATTGACCGGAAACTCACTGGACTCAGCACATAAACACCATGGCTACAAGAGCAGGTCAGAGGCTAGGAATACTCCGGCAACTAACTCCTATCCTGAGGTGCAAAAGCCTGTCCATCATCTACAAGGCACAAGTCAGCAGTGTGATGGAATATTCCCCACTTGTCTGGATGAGTGCAGCTTTAGCAATACTCAAGAAGCTTGACACCCACCGGGACAAAGCAGCCAGCTTCATTGACACTACAATCACAAGCATCCACTCCCTCCACCACCAACACTCAGTAGCAGCAGTGTGCACTATCTACAACATGCACTGCCGAAATTCATCAAAGATCCTTAGACCTCATCTTCTGACGACCATTTCCATCGAGAAGGACAAGGGCAACAGATATATGGAAATACCACCCCCTACAAATTCCTCTCCAAGCCACTCAGTATCTGACTTGGAAATACATTGCCGTCTCTTCACTGTCGCTGGTTCCAAATCCTTGCATTGTGGGTCAACCCACAGCAGGTGGACTGCAGCGGTTCAAGAAGAAAGCTCACCACCACCTTCTCAAGGGCAACTAGGGACAGACAATAAATGCAGCTCAACCAACAAAACCCAACAAATATTATGGGGATGTGTGGATAGGCATATGTTGGCACAAAGGGTATAAGGCGTCAGCGGGGTAGGGGGTTGGTGGTGGAGGTGCATGGATGGGCCGTAGGGAGTTGGTGAAGGGGGTGTGAATTGCGAGGGCTAGAGAGTCTAGTATTGAGAAAAAAAGAGTTTCACAGAAGCTAGATGGGCCTTTTAACTTGTTGCCACTGATTATCAGCAATCTCTATATTCTCCTCCCGACTGTCTCTGGCACGATTAACAGACCTGACACTCGAGCCTACCATTCCTACCAGAATGAAGGTTTGGAAATCTAGGGACAACATTTTTTTTGTTTGAGTCGGGTACAGTAAGCTGGAAAATTTCCCACCTCGGGAGCGACAATCTGGGCCGGCATCTAATCATTGCAAACTCTGTGTCTCTGGACGCAAATACTTTGCATCTTTTTCTCAGTTATGTAGTCTGAGCTTTCCTTTCAGGAGTTTGATTGTTAAAGGTCAGCAGACCACAGAGCATGCATGCTCTCTCCGAATACCCAAAAGTGAACTTCCAATCCCAAAACTTAATATTCTTTTAAAACACGTAATTGTAACAGTTTTTCAGTTAACCATAAATCCCTTCCCACTGATTTAGTTATGAGACAATCCTCTTATTCTTGGAGAAAGTGAGGACTGCAGATGCAGGAGTTCAGAGTCAAGAGTGTCGTGCTGGAAAAGAACAGCGGGTCAGGCAGCATCTGAGGAGCAGGAAAATTGATAGTTCAGTCATAAGACCTTCATCATGAAGGGCTTATGCCCAAAACATCGATCCTCCTGCTCCTTGGAAGCTACCTGACCTGCTGTACTCAATCCTTTTATTCTTGTTGAACCCTGCTACTACAGGGTTAAGTGGCTTAACAGTCCATGAAATGTTGGCCTAATGCTGAAAAATGACAAACCAGCGAGCTATAAATTCAGTTTTCACTAAACTTTGAAACAGTGAGGTCATCCAAATGTTATTTGTGGGACGTCAAAAATCTGGCACTTTGTTTGACGACCATCGTGGTTACATAGCAACCGACTGATATATGATTTTATTAAAAGCCTAATTACCAAAAAGTTATTAGGGAAAAAAAAATTGAATCCCTTGAATTTGGAAGCAACTTTTTAAGTATAGGTAGGGAATGGCTAGCTGGGAGGAGTCTCAGGGTACAGCTAAAAGTAGGTACTTTCGTGAGTGCAGTGTAATTCATTGTGTCCCACAGGGGCCTGTACTGGGGCCTCAGATTTTCACCATATTTATAAATGACTCGAATGAAAGATTGGACTTGTATTCAAGTCCGCAGTTGTTATGTTAAATACCACAATATCTCATGGAGGTGGAAACAGAGAAGAGATGCTGATGGATTAACTGAGTGGATAAAACCAGCAGACGGAGTTGAA
This sequence comes from Chiloscyllium plagiosum, assembly GCF_004010195.1. Taxonomy (NCBI): domain Eukaryota; kingdom Metazoa; phylum Chordata; class Chondrichthyes; order Orectolobiformes; family Hemiscylliidae; genus Chiloscyllium; species Chiloscyllium plagiosum. The sequence continues at coordinate 7,892,159 of NC_057732.1, forward strand.
TGGGGCAAGTCCTCCTACCCTTCTTCTTACAAGGGTAAATCATGTTTCACTACATTCCATTCCATCTGTCAATATTTTTGGAGTGGAGAATTAAAATTAGAAAGGTAACAAGGAGCTAAGGGCTTTGCTTGCACATTGTGTGAAGTGTTCATCAGACACCGAAGGTCAGACTGTTGTGAGTCTGGAATTCCATTGTAAATGACCCGGGTGAGAGTACTTACCAGAAGTGGAAGGGGGTGGGGGGTAGTCAAAAGGCAAAAAAGGATATCAGTTGCAAAGGACATGGTCTGAGTTGGCTTTATTTGCATCTGAGACAGAGACCATGTAAGCTGAAACAGTCATTTTCAGGACTGTAACTAGTGAAATGCCTCAAGAATTAGTGCTTGACTTTGGGGTGGCACAATGGCTCAGTGGTTAACACTGCTACCTCACAATGCCAGGGTCCAAGGTTCAATTTCAGCCTCAGGTGACTTTCTGTGCGGTGTTTACATGTTCTCCCCCTGTCTGCTTGGCTAGGTGGATTAGCTATGGGAAATGTAGGCCAAGGTGTGGGTCTGGGTGGGATGCTCTCCAAAGGGTTGATGTAGACTCAATGGGCCAAATGACCTGCTTCCCCACTGTAGGGATTCTGGTCGAGCTATTTGCAATCTACATCGATGACTTGGATGAGGGAATTAATGAATGCAAGTTTACTGTTGATACAAATTTATTTTGAAATAGAAGCTGTGATTACAACGTAATTAGGAGAACAGAAAATAGAGATGAAATGGGAAATAGACAGTCTAATGTTGGGATGCGTGAGATTGTTGTTTTCTTGGAAAAATGACAAACCAGAGAATAAATGTTAATGGTTAGAGGGGTTTTGGGTCTGTGTACACAAATCACTGAAAATGAGCAATACACAGCTACAACAAGCAAATAGGAAAGTGAGTGGCCTTTAAGCCTTTCTTGCATGGAGCTTGGAATGTCAGAGTATGGAAATCTTGTGGAAATCATATGGAACTTTGACAGATTGTACTTTGATCTCTGAGCACAGTTGCAGTTTCATTATCTCATGGAAGGTGCACTTGCTTTACAGGGGATCCTACAAGGGCTTACAAAGTTGATTCCAGGAATGAGGTAGTTGTTCTGCAAGGAGCTTGAGTAGCATACACCTTTTATTCTCTGGAGTTTGGAAGAACGAAAGGTGCTCTTATTGAAGTATTTAAAGTTCTAGGAGGTCTTCATGGTATAGATGCTGAAATATCATTTCCCCCAACCAGGAGAGTCTGGAACATGTGAGCATATGATTCAGGAGCAGAGGTCAGCCATTCAACTCCTTGAGGCTGCTCTGCTGTTCATAAGATCATGGCAGGTCCGATTGTAACTTCCAATCCACATTTCCACCTAACGCTGATAAACTGTTCACCCTTGCTTAACAGGAACGTCTCTATCTCTGTGTTAAAAATGTTCAAGAGCTCTGCTTCCACCACCTTTTAGTTGCAAAGACTCCCGACTCTTTGAGAGAAACAAAACAGCCTGTTAGGAACGGGTGACTCCTGATTTTTAAACAGTGATTCCTAGTTCTGGGTTGTCCCAGCAGTGAAAATATCCTCTCTTCATCCACACTGTCAAGAATCCTTCAGGATTTTATATGTTTCAATCAAATCTCCACCTAATCTTTTAAACTGCAACAGACACAAGCCTAGCCTTTCAAGTGTATCTTGAACTGAATCCTGTAGCTGTCAGATTACACAAAAGCAAAATCATTTGAATGCTGAAAATCTAAAATAGAAAAGGTTGGAAATATTCTGCGTTACCTTTGCCTACACCTTCACTGTTGTCCCAATCCTGACTGTCAATGCTATCCCATTCACCATGGTCACTTCTGCATCATTATCACTGCCTCTAAGGCACGCTGGCTCAGTGGTTAGCAGTGCTGCCTCACAGCACTAGGAACGTGGGTTTGATTCCACCCTCTGGCAACTGTCTGTGTGGAGTTTGCACATTTCTCCCCATGTCTGCGTGGGTTTCCTCCAGATGCTCCAGTTTCCTCCCACAGTCCAAAGATGTGCAGGTTTGGTGGATTAGCCATAGGAAATGCAGAGTTATGGGGGTGGGTCTGGGTAGGATGCTCTTTGGAGTTGGTGTGGACTTGATGGGCTGAATGGACTGCTTCTGCCCTATAGGTACTTCTGTGCCACTCACCACTGCACCTGCCACCCCTTCCCAATGTCGCTGCTATCCTATGGATGGAATAGCACTAAGTGGTGTCTCAGAAGCAGGAGAGGTGGTGAGGCATCCCCAGTGAGTGAGTGGGAAGTGCAGAGGGCAGGAAGGATTTGTACAGTCACAGTGGACAAGTGAACATGATGCATGCAATAATGAGGGTTGTAATCGTGAGATGCAGTCCCATTCAGTGACACAGGTCGAGGGAGTGCTGGCCCCGTGAGTGTGAGGTAGCAGAAAGAAGATGGTGACATTTCCTTTCACAGATCATTGAGTTTCTTCCTGAAGGACTGAGGGTCTGGATTCACTCAGGACATAGGACTGACCTGAGCTGCAACTGTCTGGTGGCATGGCCTCCTGTAGGCGTAAGCCGGAAGAAGCACTTCCCTCATCTCATTCAACAAAGTGCTTCAACTTATAATGGAAAAGGTCTGCCCATGTTCTCCAAATAAGGACTCAAGTCAATGAGGAGTAAGAGAAGGAGACATTCTTTTCACTCAAAAGGCTGTAAAGCACTGGAATTCTGTACCCCCAGAGGACAGTAAATGCTTGGTCATTGAGCAGGCTCAAGTCAGAGATTGGGAGAAATTTGGACTTGCATGGAACCAAAGAATATGAAAATTGGGTGGAAAGTGCAGTGAGTGAGGATTCTTCGAGAGTACAAGAGAGATTTACCAAAATGCTTCCAGCAATGAAGGATTTTAACCACAAGCTTCATTTGGGGAAACTGGGATTATTCCCCTTGGTGTAGAGAAAATTGTGGGGAACTCTGATGGAGCTGGATGAGATTTCAACAGAATCAGAGAAAGAAATGCTATTCCTAAGAGCTGATGAAATAAGGACAAGGGGACATAAACTTACGGTTTTGGGCATGAGATGCTAGAGTCGTAGAATCATAGAGATGCACAGTATGGAAATAGATCCTTCAGTCCAACTCATCCATGCTGACCAGATATTCTAAATTACTCCAGTCCCATTTGAAACATAGAACATACAATACAGAACAGTATAGCACAGTACAGGGCCTTCGGACCTCGATGTTGTGCCAATCTTTTATTCTACTCTAAGATCAAACTAACCTACATACCGTTCATTTTATTAACATCAATGTGCCTATCCAAGAGTCACTTAAAATGTCCCTAATGTATCTGACACTACTACCACTGCTGGCAGTGCACTCCACACACCCACACTCTCTGTGTGAAGAACCCACCTCTGACATATCCCCTAAAACCTCCTCCAATCACCTTAAAATTATGCCCCCTTGAGAGCCATTTCCGCCCTGGGAAAATATCTCTGACCTGATTATTCACTCTATCCATGCCTCACATCATCTTATACACTTTTATCAAATCGCCTCTCATCCTTCTTCGCTCCAATGAGAAAAGCTCTTGCTCCCTCAACCTTTCTTCATAAGACATGCCCTCCCGTCCAGGCAGCATCCTAGTAAATCTCCTCTGCACCCTCTCTAAAGCTTCCACATCCTTCCTATAATAAGGCGACCAGAACTGAACACAATATTCCAAGTGTGGTCTCACCAGGGCTTTATAGAACTGCAGCATAACCCCTGCTAATGAAAGCCAACACACCATATGCCTTCTTAACAACCCTATCTATTTGGGTGATAACTTGGAGGGATCTATGGACACGGACCCCAAGATCTCTCTGCTCCTCCAGATTGCCAAGAATCCTACCTTTAACCTTGAAATCTGCATTCAAATTCGACCTTCCAAAGTGAATGACTTCACACTTTTCCAGGTTGAACTCCATCTGCTACTTCTCAGCTCAGCTCTACATCCTGTCAATGTTCCATTGCAAACAGCCCTCCACATGATCCACAAGTCCACCAAACTTTGTGTCATCAGCAAACTTACTAACCCACCCTTCCACTACCTTATCCTAGTCATTTATAAAAATCACAAAGAGCAGAGGTCTCAGAACAGATCCCTGCGGAATACCACTAGTCACGGAGTTCCAGGCTGAATACTTTCCATCTACTACAGGTAGAGGATCCTTTATCTGAAGTTCCAAAATCCGAAAGGTTATCTTGTGAACCTTTTTTCTCATTAACAAGGTTGTTTGGCATGCAAAGTTAATCTAAATTGCCACCCACTCAATGCATGTCACTCAGGTATGATGTGGAGGGGCGTGGCCCAGCACTGGCAGGCCTGGATTCAATCTCAAGGGCTATTTTAGTTAGTAAGTCTGCTCCTCCAATATGATTTTGAAAAAAATCATCATCAAACTGTCACTTATTCTGAAATTTGAAAAATTGCAAATTCTGAAAAACAGCTGATGCAGATGATTTTGGATAAAGGATCGTCTACCTGTACCAACCTCTATCTTTTATGGGCCAGCCAGTTCTGTATCCAGACAACCAGATTTCCCTGTATCCTATGCCTCCTTACTTTCTGAATAAGCCTACTATGGGGAACCTTATGAAACACCTTGCTAAAATCCATATACACTACATCCACTGCTCTACCTTTGTCAATGTATTTTGTCGTATCCTCAAAGAATTCAATAAGGTTTTGTGAGGCATAACCTGCCCCTCACAAAGCCATACTGACTATCTCGTATCAAACTATGCTTTTCCAAATGACCATAAATCCTGTCTCTCAGAATCCTCTCCAATAATTTCCCCACCACAGACATAAGACTGACTGGTCTGTAATTTCCAGGATTATCCCTATTCCCCTTCTTGAACAAGGGAATAACATTTTCCACCCTCCAATCATCCAGTACTACTCTAGTGGAGAGTGAGGATGCACTCACTTCCTGTAGAAAATTTGGATATATTCCATCTTGCCCAGGGGACTTGTGTACCCTCATGAATTTCAAAAATTCCAGCACATCCTCCTTCTTAATGTCAACCTGTCTGAGATATCAGTTTGTTTCATGCTGTCCTCACAAATGACAAGGTCCCTCTCACTAATTAATACTGAAGCAAAGTGTTTGTTAAGGACCTCCCCTAACTCCTCCGACTCCAGGCACAAGTTCCTTCCAATATCCCTGATCGGCCCTACCCTCACTCTGGCCATCTTCTTGTTCCTGATATGAGTGTAGAATGCCTTGGGGTTTTTATTAAGCCTACTCGCTAAAGCTTTTTCATGCTCCCTTCCAGCTCTCCTAAGTCCATTCTTCAGTTCCTTCCTGGCTACCTTGTAACCCTCTGGAGCCCTGCCTGATCCTTGCCTCCTCAACCTTAAGTAAACTTCTTTCTTCCTCTTGACTAAATGTTCCACATCTCTTGTCATCCAAGATTCCTTCACCTGACCATCCCTTCCTGGACTCAGTGGGACAAACCTATCCAACAAGTTCCATAAACAACCTACACATTACTGTTGTGCATTTCCCTGAGAATATCTGTTCTCAATTTACGCTCTAAAGTTCCTGCCTAATAGCATTGTAATTCCCCCTCTCCCAATTAAATACTTTCCCATACTGTCTGCTCCTATCCCTCTCCATGTCTATAGTAACGGTCATGGAGTTGTGATCACTATCACCAAAATGCTTTCCTACTGAGAAATCTGACACGGCTCTTGGTTCGTTGCCAAGTACCAAATCCAATATGGCCTCCCCTCCAGTCAGCCTATCTACACATTGAGTCAGGAGTCCTTCTTGGACACACCTGACAAAATCTGCTCCATCCACTATTTGCACTAAAAAGGTTCCAATCAATATTAGGGAAGATGAAGTCACCCATGACAACAACCCCACTACTTCTGCACCTTTCCAAAATCTGCCTCCAAATCTGTTCCTCCATGTCTCTGTTGCTATTGACCGGTCAATAGAAAACTCCCAAAAAAGTGACTGTTCCTTTCCTGTCTCTGACTTCCACCCATACTGAAACAGTAGACAATCCCTATTCGATTGCCTCCCTTTCTGCAGCTGTGATACTATACCTGATTAGCAATGTCACTTCTCCACCTCTTTTACCTCCCTCCCTATTCCTTTTGAAACGTCTAAAACCCGGAATATCCAACAACCATTCCTGCCCCTGTGTTTTCCAAGTGTGCATCATGGCCACAACATCATAGCTCAGTACTGATCCATGCTCTCAGTTCATCACCTTTATACCTGACATGGGACTGGTGAAATAACTTCTCAGAGGCCGGTATTCCATCAGGGATCACCCTTCATTTGCAAATGTGTAGCCTTTGACAATAGCATTGCCACTCACTGAGGCAAGCATTCAGGGAGTCAGTATCCCTGACATTTATGCTTTCTTGTCAGCCAGGGTTCCCTGATTGGACCAGATTAACAGCACTGTGAAGTCCAGCTGGCTGACCTCATCCCTAACCCTAACCTTAACCATGATCCCCTGCCTGATAGAGGGGACACAATGATTTCAAAAGTAAATTAGATAAATATTTAAAGAAATTAATATTATGCTCCAAAGGGCAGATAGAGGAGAATGGGACTGATTGAATCACTCCACAGATGAGCTCAATGGGCTGAATGTCATCGTCCTGCACAATAATTACCATATTATTTATCAAATGGCAGAGTAAGCTACACCTGCTCCGAGTTCTTCTGCGCCAACCCAGAAAAGGGGAGGGTAAATGATTGAAGTCACTTGAGTTGAAAGGTATCTCATCAGGGTCTGAGGGGAAATGAAGATGCTGTTGTGAGGAATTTGGCAAGAACCTTGAGTGGGTCTGAGTGAATGAGTCAGGATGAAAGGGGTGAACAAGGTGGGATGTTCAATAGGAAAAGCAGGTGGCAAAACCTTAAAGGGATAGATGGAAATGAAATATAAATTATAGCTGCCTTGGCAGTGTTTTCGCCATTGGGTTTCGCAGGAGGGTTGAGGAATTTCCATCCTTGAACCAAGTTTCCATCAAGGCGATGGTTCCATTGTAGTCCTTCACCATCAAGTTATGAATGTCAGGATCTTGTTTACAAGGATATTCTGGAGGGCGTTTGCAGTCAGGAACGTTGATTATTAATTGGCTGCCAGCATCCATGTGTCCAATTGAGATCAGTCAAGGAGGTTCGCAAAATCTGTTTGCATGGGAGAGAATGATGAGAGACTGGGAAGGGAATTTGAGTGGATAAAGTGTGGAGCTGGTAAAAGCACAGCAGGTCAAGCAGCATCAGCGGAGCAGCAGAATCGACTTTTCAGATCGGGACCCTTCATCAGTCCTGATCTGAAACATTGACTTTCCTGTGGAAATCCTGAGGGACAGGAAGGATGTACATGTAATTGTAAAGGCAAGGACTGATTAGGGATAGTCAACATGGCTTTGTGCATAGGAAATCCTTTCTCACTAATTTGATTGGGATTTTTGAAGTAACAAAGAGGATTGATGAGGGCAGAGTGGTGGACGTGATCTATATGGATTTCAGTAGGGCATTCGACTTGGTTCCTCATGGAAGACTGGTTAGCAAGGTTAGATCTCATGGAATACAGGGAGACCTAGCCATTTGGATACAGAACTGGCTCGAAGGTAGAAGACAGAGAGTGGTGATGGAGGGTTGTTTTTCAGACTGGAGGCCTGTGACACGTGGAGCGCCACAAGGATTGGTGCTGGGTCCTGCTGCATTTTGGGAAAGCAAATGTGAGCTGCTGCATTTTGGGAAAGCAAATCCTAGCAGGATTTATACACTTAATAGTAAGGTCCTGGGGAGTGTTGCTGAACAAAGAGACCTTGGAATGCAGGTTCATTGTTCATTGAAAGTGGAGATGCAGATAGATAGGATAGTGAAGAAGATGTTTAGTATGCTTTCTTTTATTGGTCAGAGCATTGAGTATAGGAATTGGAAGGTCATGTTATGGTTGTACAGGACATTGGTTAAGCCACTGTTGGAATATTGTGTGCAATTCTGGTCTCCTTCCTATTGGAAGGATGTTGTGAAAACTTGAAAGGATTCAGACAAGATTTACAAGCATGTTGCCAGGGTTGGAGAGTTTGAGCTATAGGGAGAGGCTGAATAGGCTGGGGGTGTTTTCCCTAGAGGTTGGAGGCTTAGGGTGACTTATAGAGGTTTATAAAATCATAATGGCTGTGGATAGGGTAAATAGACAAAGTCTGTTCCCTGGAGTGGGGGAATCCAGAACTAGAGGGCGCAGGTTTAGGGTGAGAGGGGAAAGGTATAAAAGGGACCGAAGGGGCAACATTTTCACACAGAGGCTGTTACGTGTATGGAATGAGCTGCCAGAGGAAGTGGTGGAGGCTGGTACAATTACAACATTTAAAGGGCATCTGGAGAGGTATATGAATAGGAAGGGTTTAGAGGGATATGGGCCAAGTGCTGGCAAAAGTTTCTAGATTAATTTAGGATATCTGGTTGGCATGGATGAGTTGGACTGACGGGTCTGTTTCCGTGCTGTATACCTCTATGCCTCTACGATGCAGCTTGACCTGCTGTGCTTTTCCCAGCTCGACACCTTTTCTCGACTCTGACTTTCTAGCATCTGCTGTCCTCACTATCTCCAAGGGAATTTGAGTTGTTATTTAGAATCATAGAGTCAGCACAGAAACAGACCTTTTCATCCAACTCATCCATGCCAACGATAATCCAAAACTAAACTAATCCTACCTGCCCACACTTGGTCCATATCCTTTCAAACATTTCTTTTTCATGTGCTTATCCAAATGTCTTTTGAACATTGCAACTCTACCCACATCCACCACTTCCTCAGGAAATTCATTCCACATGCTAATCACTCTCTGTGTTAAAAGAAAATCACCCCATATGCCTTTTTTTAAAAAATTTATCTACTCCCAGCTTAAAATGTGCCCTCTAGTCTTGAAATCTCCCACCCTAGGGAAAAGACACCTGCTATTCACCTTGTCTATAGGCTTCATGATTTCATAACCCTCTATAAGGTCACCCGTCAACCTTCTACTCTTCGGTGAATGAAGTCTCAGCTTATCAAGCCTCTCATTATAACTCAAATCCTCCATTCCTGGCAACATCCTGGCAAATATCGTCTGAGCCAACTCCAGTTTATTAATATGAATGGGTGCCTTTAGCAAAGGTGGCGCAGATAGTGGTGGTGGTTTTATATAGGAGGGAGTGAAGCCTACTGACCCAGGAACATTGGAAGATGCAGGAATGGTGGAGGATGGCGATAGGGCTGCAGTGAAGTTTCAAGGGTTAATATCTGAGAGGACAGAAATAAAAGCAGGCACAACTAGGTAGCAGGAAGTGGGAGGAACTGATTAATCTAGTCACATTTGCCAGCACTTGGCCCATTTCCCTCTAAAACCTTCCTATTCATAAACCCATCCAGATGCCCCTTAAATGTTATAATTGTACCAGCCTTCACAGCTTCCTCTGGCAGCTCATTCCAAACACGCATCATCCTATGCAACAAAATGTTGCCTGTTAGGTCCCTTTTAAAGTTCCAAGGTGGGTAAAATGAAGAGATAGAAAAAAAAAAGTTAGATATAGTGTGCTCAGGGTTGAACTAGCAGCTAAAATATTCAGACAAATGGATACAAGGTCAATCAGGTTTCATAGGCAAGGCAAAGCTTGGGTAAACCTGTCCTGGTTGTAAATAGAGAACAGGACGGAGTCAGCATAATAAAATCAAAATGCCACAGATACTGGAAATCTCAAACATATACAGAGAATGCTGGAGAAACTCAGCTGCTCTGTCAGTATCTGTTGAGAGAGCAACAGACTTTACTGTTCTTCAGTTCTGAACAAGTCATACTGGACTCAAAACTCTATCACGGTTTCTCTCTCCACATGCTGCCAGACCTGCTGAGTTCCTCCAGCAATCCTCTCTGTTTTAGAGACAAAAAGAGCCCAGTATTACAGTCAAAGCTGCAACGGTGGGATGAAGTCTAATCAAATGTACGCAAGGAGCTTTACATTGATGTAATTATCTATGTTTTATTCATAATGTAGCACACAAAGGCCTTCAACAGGAGACAGCCCCTGAAGGACCAGCTGGAAGGTTTTGAGCAGCCACTGAGGAGGTACATTCGGTCCAGGGAGATAGAAGATGTGTCAGTCAAGGTCAGTGACTTGTAATTGTTTCCTATTGTACAGCTGTGGTTCTCATGCGACTAATCCCTGTCTCTCTGTGCGCATGGGAACGAAAGAGAAAGAGCAGTGCTTTACACGTGACTTAGGACACATAAAATGAGATAGAACTGGCCTTTTCCCACAGCCAGCACGGAAGTCAAATTGTGTAAGAGTATTCATTTCCTGCCTTTAATCACTTCAATAAAATTATAATTCAAACAAAGTAAAATATTCCATTGGACATTAACTGGCTCTTATTTTAAAAGGCCTATTCTATACCAAGATTAATGCATTTGTCCCCAGATTTAATTCTCTGATGAGAAAGCTCTTATTTTTCATTTATTGTTCCTGCTGCTTGCACTATCCACCCTTATTCTGGATGGCCAATTTGTGCTGGGCAAGATATTTGCCATCACTGTAGGCACCAAAGAGGGCACTTAAACTGAATGAAGGATGACACCTGATTTCATTCACACAAAGAAACATATGCCAACAAAATAACAAGCGCACACAATTCCACCCTCCCTTCCCCCCTCCAAAATTACTCAGATATATCTTCGAAAGAAACTGTTCTGCTTCTCGTAATGCCAGGCAGCAGGATAAATTGTAAGACTTAAGTAACATCCTCACTGAGCTCTCTTAACACAGCACAAGCCCAGAACTAACTTCAGATTCCTCAATCTTGTCTGTTTGTAATTTTCCAATATGTCATTTCATTCCCGTAATCAGCCTTGGTGACACCAGGCCCTGAAAACTTCATCATTGATCTTTAAGTAGCACTAAACAAGCATTTAATTACTGTCTTTAATATGGTGTATTCAATACAAATAAGGAAGATGGACCAGTGCAGAGAATGTTCTTTTGTAAAAAAAAAGATAACCGATGCAAAAATAGAATTTGCGAAATATCAACACTTGATAGCAAACTCAAACATCTTTCTTATATAAATAAGTAGTTAAAAGACGAGTCTGAAAACAAGGGGTGGGGCTAATCACAGATTATAAAGGGAGAGTTTTTTTGGAGATGAGAAGGGAGTGGCTGACTCAACAAATGAAGTACTTTGCATTTTAGAATTAGAATTAGGTTTATTGTAACGTGTATCACAGGGGTGCAGTGAAAACTTTACAATGTCATCCCTCACAGCACCATCTTAGGTACAAAGTATCCAGCTACACGTCTTAGGTACAAAATAATGAAATGAAAGAAAAGTTGCATTACCTTCCAGTGATTCATAGTATAAGTTAGAAAATAAGAAAGAAAGTTAAAAGGATAAATATTACAGTCAGATTAACAGATTACAGTTAAGCATTACATTGCAGTTGATCAGCACAGGGGGCTTCCACACGTGGTCTGACTGGGTTCAGAAGCCGCTGACCACCCGCACATTTCCTGAGTCCAACAAACATTCCCATTCCACTCCATGCCTCCTTCCCAGTCCGTCCACTCACCACATTTGACACCACAAGAAGAGAGGGTGCTAGCAACCTAACAGCGAAGATGAGATTGGATATTACAGTTGGTTCTGATATAATGTGATAGTTCTGGTCTTGTGCGATCTCATGTTCTAAAATAATTGTGCAATAGCTACACCATTTAAACTAATGAGGCTGGAACCACATTTTAGCTAATACAGGTAAGGAGAATTCATGTCATACAAATAACGGTCTAAATTCTTCAACTACATTAAAGCAAATTCACATTGAAGAAACACGCATTACCAACTGTGTATATAAAATGGGTAATTGGATAGGGCAAACAGGTAAAAGGAAAATGCTAAACGATTTACTGTCTTCAAAATAGAAAAGTCAGATGGAGCACAGCTCAGGTTACTGAGGCACATAAGAGTGGAAACTGCAGGGACTCTAGTCACAATCTTCCACTCTGACTTGAATATATGAGGGATAGTGTCAGTGGATCCATAGAATCCCTACAGTGTGGAAACAGGCCATTAGGCCCAACAAGTCCACACCAACCCTCCGAAAACTAACGCACCCAAACACATTTCTCATTACTCAACATTTACTCCTGACTCATGCACCTAGCCTACACATCCCTGGGCAGCATGGGCAATTTCCCCTAACCTACAAATCTTTGGACTGTGGGAGGAAACCCACACAGATACAGGGAGAATGTGTAAACTCCACAAAGACAGATGCCCAAGCCTGCTATCGAACCCAGGCCCCTAGCACTGTGAGGCAGCGGTGCTAACCACTGAGCCACCGTGCTGATGCGGGATTGTAAATAATATAGCAGGATCCAAAATATGGGGAGAAAGGACAAACCTGTTATCTATAGAACAGGTGGCTTCACATGAAGATGGGGAGACTTTCCAAGATGACAGTATGGATGAAAATAATTGCCATTTTGAAAGTAGAGTGTCAGCACAGATTTATAAAGGGAAATGCATGTTTAACTAATTGGATCGAGTCTTGAAGAAGGTAGTATGATTGTTGGGTGTATACAGCATTTCAAAAGATGTTTGACAAAGTATTACACAATAGACGTACTAGCAAAATTAAAGACCATAGAATTAATAGGACATTGGCAGCACAGTTGCAAAATTGGTTATGTGACAGAAAATAGTGAACAGTTGTTTTTCAGACTAAAGATGGGCTGAAGGGTCTTTATTCAGGACACTATCATTTCTGATTTGTATTACAGTCATGCTTTAGACTTGGTAAACGGAACATAATTTCAAAATATGCAGATCATATTATGTCAGAAATGCAATACAAAATGATGAATAGTAACAGGAGACCGTGATTGGATTGGTGGAATGAGTAGACAAATCCAAATGAAATTTAACACTAAACATAAAATCATATATTCAGTTTGAAGGATGGGGAAAGGCAAAGTGATTTCATTTATTTCCTAACCATTTGGAAATAAAATGCTCAGAAATAACTTGCTGATTCCAATTTGAATGAAATGCTTTCTCACTTCAGAATTTTATTTTTACATGGCAGGTTACTGATGGGTCCTTTTCTTGGGGTAGTGGCATGGCAACTCTTTCCAACATCAGCATCAGAATTCCAACAGGTAAAATATACTGACCTCTGTTGTTGAGAGGAATCTTGTTCTGTGATTTGTGCATCGAGCTATCTTTTACTAAAGCTTTATGTTTAACGCAGAGTGCTCTTAGTCAAAATAGGCAGATGTTTAATTAAAATATTATCATCAGTGGTAATGGAATGATGATGAGTATTAATGTCAGTGTCTGATTTTCAAGCATAAAGTGTGTACGTCATTTAGCTCATCATTATAAAGTACTTGTTAATAACCTGCCACTTAGTGGATTTATACCCCAGCATTATTTTGTTACAAGCTGATGAGTTTTTGCTGTTTCTTGCGCCCTCTGCTCTCCTCATCTAACTTTTGGTGAGTTCCCAATTCACCTTGTATATGGGCTAATCGAAGGCAATATTATCTGCTGTTCTCTCCTTCTTTGAGATGTTCCTTATGTCTCCTTCTTGAGCCAAGCTCATAAGCTCTTGTTTCTCCTTAATGCCAAATGTTGTTTGATAACTGTGCTGAGAAGCACCAAGACATGTTTTACCATGCCAGCTGTTACTGTATTGACGTAGAACATTTGACCTTTCCAGATTTGATGAACAAGAAATTAGCAGATCATCCTGAAAGATACAAGATATCCCCAACTCAAGAAGTACCTAAGTTTGCTGTTTAATGTCTACAAGTTAGCACTGGCAGAACTCAGATCTAAATTGATGCAAAACTTAATTTGATAAGAAAACCACATTTTCCAAAATACTAGAGAATGGAGTTCTTATGCTTTGTTGTCTGTTCTCTATTTTATGCAGCTCTCATTTTACTTAAGAATAAGTGAAATGATAATGTTTGAGTCAGGATGGTGGGTCAGTGGTTAGCACTGCTGCTTCACAGTGCTAGGGACCCAGGTTCAATCCCTGTCTGTGTGGAGTTTGCACATTCTCCCCATGGGTTTGTGTGCTCTGGTTTACTCCCACAGTCCAAAGATTTGCAGGTCAGGTGAATTGGCCATTCTAAATTGCCTATAATGTTAGGTGCATTAGTGAGAGGGAAATGGATCTGGGTGGGCTACTCTTTGGAGGAGCGGTGTGGACCTTTTGGGCTGAAGGGCCTGTTTCCACACTGTAGGGAATCTAATCTAATCATCTCCTTAATTTTGTATAAATAAACTTGCAGTTGAGAATATGACCATGAAGAAGAAAGGGAATATGAATAGATTAATAACATCAAGACCATGTTATGAACTTTGAGCAAAACTTAGTCCTTATTTACACAATCTCTTCGATTGACTTGTTTTCAATCTTATTAAAAAGCAAGCTATTTTAAGGTTTCTGCAACACTGCTCATTTTGCCTAAAGCAAAGTTCTGAAAAAGATTTTGTTGATTGATTATTCAATACAGGATTGATGAAAGATTCCTTGATTATAATTTCTTTCCAGATCAGCTGACAATGATTGTCGGTCAAGTGGGATGTGGAAAGTCTTCACTTCTCCTTGCTACTCTCGGAGAAATGTTGAAAGTTTCTGGGAAAGTTTACTGGAGCAAGTAAGTAAAATAACTGCTGGCAACAATGAAGAAGATCACCTCATTTTATCTCCTTGTTACACAATGTGGACAGATGGCCCTCACTGTGTGGTATACTCTCCATTTCGCTGATCCTTGCCTCCTCAGAATCCCCGTTTTCTTTCGTAGCATAATAATTTTAAATTTGTTCTTGGGATGTGGGATTCCTCCTTGAATTGTTTCAAGGTGCTGATGCTGTAGGTGCACCCACAGTGCTTTTAGGAAAGCAGTGCCAGAATTTTGACCCTGCAGCAGTGAAGGAATATCAATATATATCCAAGTCAGGATGGGGTGTAGCTTGGAGGGAGATTTGAAAGTGGTGCTATTCCTGGCACTCTTGTCTATCCGAGGTGATAGAGGTTATTGGTTTGAAAGATGTTGTTAAAGGAGCTTTGATGAGTATTTTGTAGATATTTCACAACACTACCACCGTCTGATGGTGGTGTGGAGCTAGTGAACATTTAAGGCTAAGAATGGGGTGCCTCTCAAGTGCATTCCTTTTTTCCCTAGCTGTCAAGTTTCAATGGAAGTGGAGAGTATTCCATAATACATTTGACTTGTAGATGGTGGGCACATCAATTCTTTCATAGGATATGGGCATTACTGGCAAGACCAGCGTTTGTTGCACATTTCTTGTTCCCCTTGAGAAGGTGACAGTGAGCTGATTTCTTGATTTGCTGCAGCCCACCTCATGCAGGTCCTCCCATAGTAGCAATATGAAGGGAATAGCAGAATGTTGAACCAGTGACAACAAAGGAACAGTGATGTAGTTTCAAGTCAGGAAGGTGTATACCTTGGAAAAGAATTACAAGTGGCAATGTTCCACACTTTTGATGCCCCTAGCCTTCTATGTGGCAAAAATTTGGAAGGCTTTGGTGAATTATGGCAGTGCATCTCGTTGGCACTGCTGGCACTGTGCACTGGTGGTGGAGGAAGCAAATATGTAGTGTAATGATAGGTTTCTGATCAAGTAGACTGCTTTGTCCTGGATGGTGTCAACCTTTCCGAATATCAGTAGAGCTGCACTCACCCAGGCATGAGGGGAAGTATTCCATCACACTTCTTTCTTTTCCATTGCAGACAGTGGACAGGTTTTGGGGAGACAGAATGTCATTTACTCACCTCAAAAGTCCCAGTCTCTGACTGACCCTGGTAGCACTATTTCTTTGGCTGATGCAGTCAGTCTTTGGTCAACAATAACCTCTAATGCAGGTATTCAGTGATGGTAATATCATTGGAGATAAAGGGGCAATGGTTAGTTTCTTTCTGGTTGGGGATGGTCATTGCTTGGCATGAATGTTACTTACCACTTGTCAGCCTGGAAGTTATCCAGGTCTTGCTGCATACAGGCATCAGCTGCTTCCATATATTCTGTCAATGCACCTGAGGTCTGTACAACTATTAGTGACCATCCCCACATCCCACCTTATAATAAAGGGAAGGTCATTGATGAAGAGCCAAGTATGATTGGGAATAGGATACGACTCTGAGGAGCATCTTCAGTGATTTCCTTAGTTGAGATGATGGACCTCCAACAAATATGACCATCATCCACCATCTTATGTATGTGGACTAGGAGACAGTGAGGACTGCATGTTCAACCAGCAGATTGCTTTCTCCTTGATTCCCATTCGCTTCAATGTTAGTAAGACGTTTTGATGCGAACTTACTTGTCAGCAGTTGTGCTCTAAACCACCTAAATTCCAAGTTTGGGAATCCTGTCTCCTAATCTTCCGCCTTTCTACCTTACGTGTCTCCTCCATTTGCTCTGTGTGCCTTTTTGGCTCGCTTATCTGTAAAGTACATTGCAATATTATTTCTTTGTTAAAGGTGTGGTCAAAATGTAAAAGGTCTATCTTTGACCAATGGTAACACAAGCTCAATAAAACACATCACTATAGACTTGAAGTGAATAGCATGTGCAGGTGACAGATCAAAGATGTGCAAGTTAGGTGGTTTGGCCAGGCTAAATTACCCATAGTGTTCAGGGATGTGCAGATTGGGTTTAGCCATGGGAAATGCAGGGTTGTGAGGATAGGGTGGGGGTGAGAGTCTGGATGGGTTGCTTTTCAGAGGGTTGTGCAGACCCGATGGGCTTAATGTCCTCTACCTGCACTGTAGGGATTCTGTAATACTAGGACTTGCAAGTAGGGGTAACTGTGCACTCCTATTGAATGAGTTCTTATGGAGTTAGGGGGATTGGTGAATGACTATGTAGAGTTAACAATGAAAAAGTGGTGTGGAAGTGCTGGATATTGTAGTGCGTGTTGCCATTATTGAATGCTGTATGGTGTGCTATCAGAATCTGGATGTTTGCTTATTTCTGTTTTAGTTCTGTCAATTGAATACAACAGCTGAGGGAGAGAAAGTGTATCTTAAACTCTGTAAATGTAATTGAAGCACAGGAAACTGCTGCAGAATTTATGACCTAAATCCATAAATGATCAATCTTTTAATGTTAAGTACCATAAGTAGTGGGGACTGTTCACATGGTCATTGTATTTTCCAATGCTGCCTAATCTTGACTATGGTTATACTTTTGTTTTTGGTATAAACTACAGAGAGCCTGCATATGAAATGAACCACGATGCCACATCAAGGTATTTTGAGCTCCATTTAATTTTTATACTAACTTGCCCCAACAAAAATGTTTTTAAGTGTTCTGAATACCAGTTGGTCCAGATTGTTTGAACTATCTTATTTTGACAGATGTTGTTTTCCTCTTAACATTATGTCTGAGCACTGTTTCTGTATTTGGAATTAATTGTTCCCGCCAGGTTTCTTCTGTCCCCTTCTTTTAAGACATAGTTCGACAAGTGCCTGCCCCTTTCCTGGTACTTACTGCTCATCCTTCATGCATGAGCCTTTGCTGCATATACTTTGACACTCTCACCCAGTACAAATCTAATAATCTCAGCCTTCAAAGCTCCAAATGTACCTCAGTATCTGTAGCCTTTTGGAGGAGAGTGTTCTGAATTTGCACTGCCATTTGTGTGAAAATGTGCTTTCCAATTTCTCTCCCAAATTGCAAGATTCCCTTGATATTGAGGCTGTCCCCACAGGGACCACAGGGCCAGAGAGAGACTATTTACCCCCTCCCACGTATCTGTGCTTCCATTTGATTAAATCATTTCTGGCTTGTACTTTAACTGCAAGCTTCCATTTTCTGCCCTATACTTGCTTAACACTAAGACATTGTTGATATTTTCAGTTGAGTGTAAGAAGGCATTTAGCATGCCTGCCTTCATTGTTCAGGCCTTTGAGTATAAGAGTTAGGATGTCATGTTGAGGTTGTACAGGATGTTGATAAGGCCTCTTCTTGAGTACTGGGACCAGTTCTGGTCACCCTGTTATAGGAAGGATATCGTTAAACTCGAGATGGTTCAGAAAAGATTTACCAGTATCTTACCAGGAATGGAGAGTTTGAGTTATAGAGGAAAGGCTGGATAGACTAGGACTTTATTTTTTGCTAGCATGTAGGAGGTTGAGGGGTGACCTTAGAGATGTTTGTAAAATCACGAGGGGTATAGATTAGATGAATAGCGGGTGTCTTTTCCCTAGGGTGGGGAATTTCAAGACCAGGGGGCATACTTTTAAATTGAGAGGAGGAAGATTTGAAAAAGACATGAGGGGCAACTTTTTTTACACCGAGAGCAGTTCATGTGTGCATTGAACCTCCAGAAGAAGTTATGGTTGCAGATACAGTTACAAGACATTCAAATAAGTACAGGAATAAGAAATGTTTTGAGGGAGAAGGGGCAATCGCAGAGAAGTGGGACCAATTTAGTTTGGGAACATGGTCAACATGGACTGGTGGGACCAAAGGGTGTGTTTCCATGTTGTATAATTCTATGACTATGCCTGACTGATTTCAGACAGCCTTTTGGAGGAGAGTCTTCAGCTTCCCATTGCAGGTTAGGCAATAAAAAACTTCCTGATATCACCCTGGAATAACCTGGCTATTTTTAATTCTACTACAGCGAATGTTTTAAAATTTTTAAGTAATTTTTATTATTTTACTGTTATATCCCTTTGTTCTGGTCTACCCCTGCCAGAGGAAAGGGTGTCTGTTTGTTCACACAATCAGTATTTTCAACCATTCCAGGCTTTGATTTTGTGACATTCTATTAAGCAGCTCAAGGGGTTGGGAAGGGAGACCTGGTACTTTCCTTGATAGTCATCTCCTAAGACTAAGAAACGTTCCAGGTCACTACCAGGGGTTTTTTTTTTGCAGTGATGCATTATGTCTCGTTCCATTTTCACTTGCGCCCTTTAAGAAGCAGTGTATCCATGTGAGTGATAAAAAAAAACAAAAGCAAAAAAGCTTCAGACTGCACTTTTTTTTTAAAAAGTAAGTCAGTTACTGCTTCAATCAAGTTTTCTTTTGCTAACTTGGATTTACCATGAATTTCAGTGCACATGAGGTTGACCCTGTGTTCGAGGTGACTGGGAGGTACTCTATCTTACTCTTTGCCAGTTCACTAATTGTGTCATGTGTTGTTTTTCTAGTGACACTTCATCCTGATAACCATCACACCAGTGGTAATGCTTTTTACACTTGTAACTAATCATTGCATTTTCTGCCATTTTCCTTTCTTCCTCCTTTTTTCATACCATTTGTTTCTCGGCAATTTGGCTACTATGGCCCTGATTCTGTCAAAAATTCCTGATCTTCAGCAAAAGGCCACTTCTGTCGTCACGAGTGTGTATTGGCATGTGGAGTTTGTTCATTGTAATCACATTCAGCCTAACCTGAAATTAATGCATGGCAGGCACAGTAGTTAATGTCCATCTTTGACAGTTTCAGCAATCCTTCAGGATGTAGAAAGGATGCTAGGCCAGAAGGGGGTGGTCCAGGTAAGAATGACAGACTTCAGCAAGTTTATGATTCTGTCAAATCTGAGCTAGCGAGCTGGAATACAATGTTGGTGGGTGTTGAACCGAGTGTAGATGATTCCACCACCCCCACCCTCCCTCATTCTCATTCCACAAAGAATTATGTAAAATCTGATCCATAATGCTGGTGTTCCTCAGTAAAATGTAGCCAAAGGAAATCATATTCCCATCAACAAACAGCCTGTCCGTCAGACAATGGACAATCAAGTTGGATGTCTGATGACAGATCTACAGCAGCCGCTTAAAGGGAGTGCCAGGAAAAGGGAAACCACACAACAGCTCAGAGTGTCCTTTGCAGAACAAGCAGTGGTATGTTCACACCATTAGATGCCTTCTAAGGATTGAAGTCAACCAGTGACTGCCATGGAAATGAATAGTCATACCCCACTCAACTTGGCCCGAGGGCTATTTAATTTAGATTGACATTGGCCACATTCCCCTTTATCTCTGTCCATGTTGTTGGGTGGGATTTGGGTAGAGACTGCAATGACACTGGGTAATCCTGCCTCTGGCATCAAACTCAAATTTGTATGTGTGTGGGATCCTCACATACTTCAGGTAAGATCTCTAGCCGTCAAGTGCCAAACATGTTTCCTCTTAAAACATTACTGGCAAGGACAACATTTACTGCCCATTCCAAAATTCCCTCTGGAAGGTGGTGGTGAGCCACCTCCTTGATCATTCATGGTCAATCTGGTCCACTGTGCTGTTAGGGAGGGAATTCTGTATTTTAACCCAGTGACAGTGAAGGAACATTACTATAGTTCCACGTTATGATGGTGCATGGCTTGGACTGCAACTTTGCAGATGGTGGAGTTCCCATGTGTTTTGGTGCTATTTTCCTTTTATCTGGGCTTGGGGCTAGCACCAGTACAACTGGCTTCATTGTACCGGTCTGTCACTGCTCACCACCTGTACATGGAGCTGGGTCTCTCTTACCGGGACTTAGCTGGAGTGGAGTCTGATCTTTGTATCTACTGTTTTGCAGGCAGGAATGCTACCTCCAAGTGATAAGCTCCACTTTTATTAGCCTGTCATTTCAGTTTCTAAAGCCATTGAGTCCCCCAGGATTGTATTTGGGGATTGAAAACAAAGAGGTTTGTGCTAAAACTGTCCATGGTTAGAGACAAAAAAACTGCAGATGCTGTAATCTAAAGTACGCTTCCAGGAGCTTCCAGTCTCCTGCCTGTCAAACCACACCTCAAGATCTGTCTGAACAGCCTATAGCCTGGAGGACTCAACATTGAGTTCTCCAATTTCAAATAACCTCCCTTCCTATCCCCCAACTCCCTTCACAGCCCCTCTCCCTCCCTTCCACCAACCAGATTAATTCCTCCCATTTACCAACCAGGTCATACCCTCTACCTGTCTTCACCTATCCCCACTTGGCCACCCTGCCCCCGCCAACCCTTTTATCTGCAACTCCCCCTACACCCACCCCAATCCTGAAGAAGGGTTACACCCGAAACGTCGACTTCCCTACCTCCTGGCTTGCTGTGTTCTTCCAGCCTCCTGTCTGTCGACACTAAAACTGTCCATAGCAAACAGTTAAAATAATGAGAAATAATTGTACTTTGGCTTTCTGCTGCAAGATTAAGGCTAGTGAATTAAACTTCAGGACAGGATTACTCATGCCTAATATCGTAGTAACTTCTCATTCAGCAATTGGACTGCCATTTACAGAAAGGGAGGCACATACATTGAATTGGACCTCTGCAGAGATAATGTTGAAAGAGATGATGGAAGAATGAATGGAAGGAAAGAAACAAAGGACTTTTTCTGGTACATTTAAAACATAGAAACACAGGCAAGGAGAGAGAAAAGACATAAGGTGCATCTAGTTTAGTTTCAAACATCCATGTAGTTGCTTGAGAGAATCCTAAAATCAGAATAATGAATTTCAAATGGCCTACCAGGACACCCGTATCATGCAAAGAATTTACTTGTCTGCACAAAAACAGGCCATTTGACCCATTCGGTCGATGCTTGTACTCCAAGAACCCCCTCCCTTATTATCTAACCTTCCCAGTAGATCTTCTGTCTTCCTTGCTGTCACACGTGCTCATCTAGTTTCCATTCGAATACATTTATGCTTTTTGCCTCAACCTCTTCCTACAGAAGCAAGTTCCACTTTCTAACTGCTCTCTGGGCAAAGAAGTTTCATCTGACTTTGGTGTTGGATTTATTAATGATTGTCTTAGATTTATGAGCACTGGTTTTGGATGCCGTACAAGTGGCATGTCCTAGTCTATGCCAAACTACTAAGCCTCTTCAGAAGCCCTCTATTAGATTGCTACTTATCCTTCCTTTAAAGAGAAAAGTGCTCCAACCAGTTCAGTCTTACATCATAGTTCTAACTTGTCAAATCTAGTATCCAGGCAATTGGTCTTGAGTATTTGCACGGTGCTCAACAATGACAGAAGGCTTCAGGGCTTCAGTGGGAGTTCTATAACTTCACTGAAGGATAATGTCATTCTGATCTGGTCAGTCCAGCGATCAGCTGTGGACCGGGGTGACATCACATGACTGGTAGATCATCATGTCCTCATAGTGCAGACAGCTCCCGCTTCTTGAGCAGCTATCTGGGATTCCTTCATCCTGCGAAAGTCCCAGGTGTACCAACTCTTTAGACCAACATCCCATGGCTGCTGGGGCATGAGTATTGCACTCTGGAGAGGTGGATCCTAATATTCAGCCAACAAACACAGAAAAACTATAGCCAAAGCCACTCGCTAACATGCACTGGGCAGGCCATTGACATTGTGAAGATGTGCTACCATTGGCTTGACCAGTCAGTGCATGTTGCCCTCCTATAGCAGCCAGCCAGGGTTTATTGTGGTCTTGGATTGTAGTTGTCTGTTGCATGCTGCACAACATGACAGTACAAAGGGATCTGGGATGGGAGGAGGTGGAAGACCAGAAACACCACTTCCTTGCAGTCGAAACTGCATCCAGAGCTAGGAGGGAATCTCTGCCAAGGTCATCTTAAGCCTCGGGGCTCTTGAGTGCCTGGCATGGCAGCAAGATCATGATTAAAGCAGCACCATTTCCCTTGCGCACCTCTTCAGCAAACAACTCTGCAATTCACCTTCAATCAGAGAGAGAAAAGTCATTCAGCACGTACTAAGGTCATCCAGAAACATTGAGAACGTGGTCTATGCTGCCGACAGTCTCCCACATGAAATAAGAACATTCAAATCTGATCAGAGGCCAAAGCAATTAAAGGAAGGGTTAGTGAAACAGGCTGGGAAAATATCACCCACTTGATCCTAAAATACATCTAGTGGTATGGCACCATGGGTTCTTATCCACTTTATCAAAGCGTCCCCCTGCAGCTGAGGATATGGTGGAGACAGTCTTCTCCGTTTCCCGTGGACGCATGCCCATGTTGGTGCTGAGGTTTCCGCTGCTCCATCGCAGCGGTGGATGGCATGGTGATCCCTGCTCTTTTCAAACGACGACCATCTTCCAACTTCAGACCCCTCCTAAGTGGCGTGACACTGAACTTTCCTCTCAGCCAGTTAAGCCTTTTGCATTTGTAAATCACGTTGTGTCATCAATGATGAGAGATAGGGGCCGAGAAATGAGCTGGACCTTGCGTTCCCCACTCCTGATTAAAAGTGATGTCCCTCCGTCTGTCTAGGGCATGAGATCTGAAGCGAGAACTACGAAATAGATTGATTTGGAAAAGGGAAGACAGATCAAATTAGAACAAGGAACTTAAAAGGGAGGAAATAACAACCAAAAAAAAAGAACTGGGGGACAAAAGAACACTATATAAATGCAATGACTGGCCTTGTTTTTGTCTGTCACGCAGTGATTCCAAACGTTGCAAAATGTAAACAATGAGAGTAATAATCTGTCATGGACTGTTTTGATTCAGGGCCACTCTATCCTAGTTGCTTTGTGCGTTTTGAAAAATGTAATGAAGTTGCTGTTTCTATTGGAATGATGTAACTGTTTGCTTCAATTTTGAGCAGAAACCGAAACTCTGTTGCTTATTCTGCTCAGAAGCCTTGGCTCCTAAATACAACAGTGGAAGAAAACATCACGTTTGGGAGCCCCTTTATAAAGCAAAGGTAATTACAGCTACTTTCACTTAGGGCGAGGCGAAAAGAACAGCCTGGAAAATGCTGCAATGATGCATCCCATGGCAAGTTGATATGTATTGGAATTTTACCTTCACTATCACTTGCACAACGTTTGCACCTCAGTTTCCAGGTCATGATGAGTAATAAATGCTGCATCCCGGATCTCGTGAACACAGTGTCCGATGATCTTTCTCCTTGAAGAGTCAAAGAAAAAGCAACAAACTGAATGATAGCCCATAGCCACACACCATACTACCTAATTATCCGGTATTCAATTATCCGAATTTTGGATTATCCGTCAAGATTGCAAGGTCCCAATGCTTGATTAAACTGTGTTATCCAAACATTCGATTATCCAACAAAATACTCCCCATTCGTGTCATTCAGATAATAATGGTCTCCTGCTCCTTGGATGCTGCCTGACCTGCTGTGCTTTTCCAGCAACACATTTTTCATCTCTGATCTCCAGCATCTGCAGTCCTCACTTTCTCCTAGTTCCTCTGTATAAGTCTGGTCTAAATAAGATTCAACCCAGGTTTGGTGTAACTTCGACTTTCCTGTTCTATCCCTCTAGCAATAAATTGGAGTGCTCGGTTGGCTTTTTTTTATAGACTTGCCGAGTTGTGGCACAGTTTTTAGTGAGTAGTCTGTTTGTACTCTGAGATTGTTCACTACCCAACTTGACTTGTACTTTCCATGTAACAAGTCCCCTTC
The DNA here is from genome assembly GCF_004010195.1 of Chiloscyllium plagiosum. Taxonomy (NCBI): domain Eukaryota; kingdom Metazoa; phylum Chordata; class Chondrichthyes; order Orectolobiformes; family Hemiscylliidae; genus Chiloscyllium; species Chiloscyllium plagiosum. The sequence goes on from NC_057732.1 coordinate 7,916,623, forward strand.
CTATTCTTCCCGTTCAAATGGATCACCCTATATCTCAACATCAGGGGGGACGAGGGCTTGGAGGCAGAAAGGCAGTTTACTCAGGTAGGTTCCCAGAAACCTATTGCCTTCCCCACTCTGCCTGAAGTAAATCATAGAGTCATACAGCTCGGAGCCAGATCCTTTGGTCCAACCAGTCCATGTCAACCATAATCTCAAACTAAAGTCCCACCTGTTGGCCCATATCCCTCCAAACAGTACTTATTCATGCACGTATCCACCATTTCCTCTGGAAGTTCATTCCCACACATGAACCACTCTCTGTTTAAACAACATTGCCCCTCATGTCCTTTTTTAAAATATTCTCCTCTCACCTTAAAAATGTGCCTCCTAGTCTTGAAATCCCCTAGGGAAATGACACCTGCTATTCACTCTATCTATACCCCTCATGATTTTATAAATCTCTATATGGCCACCCCTCAATCTCCTACCGAGTCAAAACGTGTGGTGCTGGAAAGGCACAGCCAGTCAGGCTGCATCCAAGGAGTGGGACAGTCGACATTCCAAGCATAAGTTCTTCATCAGGAAGACTCCATTCCTGATGAAGAGCTTATGCTTGAAATGTTGACTCTCCCGCTCCTCGGATGCAGCCTGGCCAGCTGTGCTTTTCCAGCACCACACGTTTTGACTCTGACTTCAAACCTTCCATTCCTGGTAACATCCTGGTAAATCTTTTCTGAACGCCCCTCCAGCTTAATACTATCCTTCCTGTAGCAGGGCAACCTGAACTGTACATAGTACTCCAGAAGAGGCCTCACTGATATCCTGTTCACACCTCAACATTACATCTCAACTTCTGAGTAAGCAGGCCTCAAGGTCCACCTTTCCTGCGATAGGATTTGGGTTAAGCGCAGCTGAGGCCCTCAAACAGTTAAGTAATGACCACTTAGGGCTTATTCCCATTTTAATGGGCTGTAATGATCTCCCCTCCAGGTTAAGGGAATAGTGTCAGCCTAGCTGAGTGGTAAGCCAATGTGGCAGGTGGTCACTTAGAATCTCTATTGTGTGGAAACAGGGCCATTTGGCCCAACAAGTCCACACTGACCCTCCAAAAAGTAACCCAGCCAGATCCATTCCCCTATCCTATTACTCTACATTTACCCCTGACTAATGCACCTAACCTGCACACCCCTGAACTATGGGTACTTTAGCATGGCCAATCCACCTAACCTGCACATGTTTCCACTGTGGGAGAAAACTGGAGTACTCAGAGGAAACCCACGCAGACACTTGGGAGAATGGGGGCAGTCCCTCAGTCTGTGCCAGTTTGTGCACAATCAAGGGACTAGACACAGGACAGGGGAATGTTCCCCTTGCTCTTGCTTCAGACATCCCACCCACCATCGACCCCCTAAAGCTGAAGCCACCCCGTCCATACCAAAATGCTGGGACCTTAGTCCTCAGGATGTTTGGTTTCCACCCGTCAGCTCCAGCCTTAGTCATGATAATGCTGAGTGTGAGAGCTTTTGATGCTGATGGGCTCATCATGTGAAAACCATTTCAGGAATGTATACGCTCAATCAAATCACCCCTCACTTGAAAACAAGACCAGCAGTCAAACCTGTCCTCATAAGAGAACCCTCTTATTCGGGTATCAATCCCATAACCTCCAGGTATCAATCCCATAACCTCCAGGTATCAATCCCATAACCTCCAGATATCAATCACGTAATCTCCAGGTATCAATCCCATAACCTCCAGATATCAATCCCATAACCTCCAGGTATCAATCCCGTAATCTCCAGGTATCAATCCCATAACTTCCAGGTATCAATCCTGTAATCTCCAGGTATCAATCCCTTAACCTCCAGGTATCAATCCTGTAATCTCCAGGTATCAATCCTGTAATCTCCAGGTATCAATCCCATAACCTCCAGGTATCAATCCCGTAATCTCCAGGTATCAATCCCTTAACCTCCAGGTATCAATCCTGTAATCTCCAGTGCATTCCTCCTTAAATGAGAAGATCAACACTGTTTGCAGAGTGTTTGAGATGTGGTCTCAACAATGTCCTGTATAATTGAAGCTTAACATCCTCACTTTTACATTCAATTTCTCTCTTAATGAGGAATTGCATTTCATTAGACACATTGATTAAGAGTTGTATCTACGTCTTAACTTCTGACTCATGCTCTAAAACATTTAAATTCCCCTGCACTTCGGAATTCTGAAGTCGTTCTTGATGTAATTAATACTCTGCTTTTTCATTCTTCCTAATAAAGTGAAGTACCTCATTTTTTCCCACATTATACTCCATCTGTTAGACTTTATTTAATCATTTATTCTATCTACAACTGCTCGCAATCTTCTGATGTCCTCTTTACAGTGTACTTGCTGATTCATCTTTGTGTAATTTGCAAATTTAAACATCATGCCTTTTCTCCTTTCATCTACATTCTTGGTGTAAATTGTAAAAAAAACTTGAGTTCCCAGCACAGACTGTTGCGGGTCTCCATTTGACACATTGTGTCAACGAGACTAAGACCCTTTTATGCTTACCCAGCCAGCCAGTCTACCATTTTCTATGTAAATGATCAATTATAAGTTGTTAACATTGGTTCTTCTCCTTAAACAGAATCAAACATTTATGTATCTTTCTGTGTTAACATTCTGTCTTTATGTTCTGCTGTTACCCGTTGCAATGCTCATGTTTGCAATTGGATTGGCCCCAAAGTTTATGCCCTACACTCATTCAAAAATCGTGAGTACTATTAGAGAATCAGATTTTAAAATAAACATGAGTGGCAATTGTTTTACACAGAGGGTGGCTCATATGTGGAATTAAATTTCTGAGGAAGCGGTGGATGTGAACACAATACAACATTAAAAGACATTTGGATAAGTATATGAATAGGAAAGGTTTGGAGGGATATGGGCCAGGAGCAGGCAGATGCGACAAATTTAGTTTGGGATTCTGTTCCGCATGGACTTTTTGGACTGAAGGGTCAATTTCTGTGCCATATGACTCTACGATTCTATGATTAATTTAGATGGAAGCATTCTGTGGCACTCACTGTTTTCATTTCTCACCCACTCAGGTACAAAGCTGTCATTGATGCCTGCTCCCTTCAGCCTGACATTGACCTGTTACCATTTGGAGACCAAACTGAGATTGGAGAGAGGGTAAACACTGGGAAATGTCTTATCTTTTACAAATCATTCTATCCACAAGATTAAATCATGTCTTGAATGGAGCAAAGCAAAAGTGAATGCTCCTACGTTCTTAATTTATATCAAGACTCTATTGGTGCGGCACCCATTTTGAGCAGTAGTATCCACTGATAGATATGAAGCTGCTCGTTCTGTACTACCACCAAAATTAAATCTAACCCACATGGAGTTAAGTTTGCCTTCACATGAATTACAATGCTTGGCTTTTGTGAGTAGCTCAGAAATTAATTTTAGAAAATTATCAACTGTGGAATTGGATGCAGCGGTTGAAGAAGTCAGACGAAAAGCATTTGTTTTCAGTACACAATCCTGCTGAATGTATCAGACTGTGAATGTAAAATTCTAATGAAGAGCAGAGGATCAAAATGAGTAGGAACAACTTAGATTACCAGGTAATCCTATTCCCTCTATGTGGAAATGGGATGGATTTATCAAACACAATTGTTGGATTGTTGTGTTTTAGAGTTCCATTCTTTTTGCAATTACAATGCTAAAAGATTAGCCAGCAATGGCAACGTTGTGTACACATGAGTAAGAACTATGGTTGTTGATAACTAGTTGGATCACAGACACTGTGGTTGTGTGGTACCTCGTGTTTTGTCCACTATATCCTCGTGTAAGCTTATTATGTGTTCATATCACCATCAGACCATTGACACATAACCTCTAGCTTTTACACATCAGAGATTTTGCTGGGTAATGAACATATGACCCCTTACCTGAGTATAACCTTAGGGCTCATGATTCCATTTCTGTTTCAGAATTGCCCTCTCATTACCAGTATATTAGCTCAGTGTTTTTAGTTGTCCATTTGGTATAATTCACCAAGCCTCCTTATTGGATCATGGCAGTGCTATTTCAATAATTCTATAAGTATGGAGAGAAAATGTAAAATAATGTAAAATAATATTTTTAAACATTCTGCATCAAAATATAGTTATGTTAATAATGTGATCCTTTTGCTGGCACAGGGAATTAACCTGAGTGGAGGCCAGAAGCAGAGAATCAGTGTGGCTCGAGCCCTGTATCAAAACACAAGTACAGTATTCCTGGTAATAAATCATGCTTTTTTTTATTGGGGATTCCCTGCTTTGAGTCTCTTTTAGCTATTTTGTTGATCAAATTATACAAAATCTTTGGTGTTATCCTCTTTTCACAATTTCCCAGTTGGCTGTCTGATTGTGTTATTTCGAATGGGTGTTGTACTGGAATCCTTTAAAGAAATTTAATACTGTCATAGATTGAGAGCTTCCTACTCCTCCTTGGATAATGGGACCTTTGCCCCATCATTTGGGTCATTTTTCCCGATTTAACTTTCTCAGCAGTAGTGGGAATAAAAATATATATGCAATTGTCTTTCCAGCAAATGCTGTGAGGCATTTAGTGTTATATTTCTGACTCAGCAAAAGAATCAACATGTGGTAGCCAATTAATCTTTGGAAAGTCTTCTGGGCAAGCTGTTGCTAACCAATGGATTATTGCCCTGAATGTTTGACAGCCGTTGATTTTGGAAATGCCAGAGAACCTAACAATTAGTTAACATTTACTTTGTGGCAGTCCTTCTGCATCACATTAGGGAAACAAGCAGAATATAATAATTGGCCCCAGCAGCTTTGGAAAATGCCATTTGTTTATTGATTAGAAAAGCTGTGCCGAAATTGCAAAGTTTTGATGCTTTGTTTAGCTTGGACAGTACACAATAGCATGTTTGAAAACTACACAAGGCTGGCCTTAAACTAACCAAGGAATTGGACTTGTGCAATAGTTGGAGGTTTACATAAGTGATACTAAAGTTAAAACGATTAAATTGTGAACAATTGGTGCATATATATGATTTAATTTCTCTTGTGGCTAGATGGTTAAGGACTGATCTAATTGAGGTTTATAAATGATAAGAGGTTCTTATCAATTTGATACCTAAAAGATATTATTTCTGATGGGGAATTCCAAACTAAAGAGGCATAATTTGAAGAATAGGATTAATTAGCCAATTTGGGAGAAAAATTAGAATGGACATTTTTACCCAAAGGCTAGTGGAACTCTCAAAATCTCTCACCCCAATCCCCAAAGCAAAAGCCATTGGCTCTTGGGTAGCTTGAGCCTTTCAGATTTTTCTGAGATTAGGGTATCAAGCAATATGGATCAATGTTTCAAATGTTTGAAATTGAGTTGAGGCATAGATTGGTATAAATGGTGGAACAGACTAAAGAGCTAACTAACCATCTCCTATTCCTATGTTTGTGCTTCCCAGAAAGGGCAATAGTGTATTATGTCCTATAGAGCAGTTCTTATCTCTGATAGAATTATTGTTAACTCTCTCCCATATGCTCCTGAAGCCCTCAAGAAATACAGATTATAGTGAGAAATCTAGGATCAAAACCAATAGGGTTGGGAAAATAGATAATGGTGATGGATTAAAGAGCTGTCTGACTGGCAGTCAAGCATTGTTCTAATTGGTGGTTGGCGTAGAAAACTACCACCATGAAGAAAGGCATGTTGAGTATCTTGTGGCAAGGGTGTGGGGGGTGGAGTAGTTAGAAGTCATGTGATCTAAACAGCTTTATCAACCTGAGATATAAGGCAATAAATGGCTTCCTACTTTATAATCTCACCAAGCGTTTTGTTAATTTCACCAAGTACAGGAAACATATTCTCTGCTTAAAGCATTTGTCTGTTTCTATGAAAGCACAACATTTCTCCTGTTTCTCTCCCCATCAGGATGATCCATTCTCTGCGTTGGATATTCACTTGAGTGATCACCTCATGCAGGAAGGAATCCTCAAATTTCTCCGTGAAGACAAGCGAACTATAGCTCTAGTAACACATAAGCTGCAGTATCTGACCCATGCTGACTGGGTAAGTGAGATGAATGAGCAACTCAGCTCTGAGCATTTTGCAACTGATGCTTCAGAGTACATCTTGAGTTTGTGCAAGGGCAAAAATGGTGCAAAGAGTGATAACAAATAGACAGCCCATTTTACTTCGAGTCATAGAATAGTTGGTCAGAACCTTGGACATTGCAGTCCCAAACCATTTCCCTACAGCCCTGCAATTGTTTTCTCTCTCCTTACCCTGAGCTAATTTCCTTTTGAAATTTGAATCTGTCTCTACCATGCACTCAGGCAGTGCATGCCAGATCCTAACTTTCTGCAAACTATCTTAAATCTGTGTTGTCATGCTCTTGATCCTTCTGCTAACCCGATATTTTTTCTTAATCCCATCCAATTTTTCAGCATTGGGTTCATATCTCTTGAACCCTTCTTCTTAATAATCCCATCCAGGTGCCTTTTAAATATTGTAACTATTGCAGCCTCCACTACTTTGTCTGCAGATCATTCCATACACGCACCACCTTCTATGTGAAAAACGTTGCCCCTTGGGTCTCTTTTAAATACCCTCTCACCTTAAAACTATTCCCTCTAGTTTTGGACTCCCCTACCCTGTTCACTCTAAATGTCTTTTAAATGTTGTAACTGTACCCACATCCACTTCCTCAGCAAGTTCATTTCACACACAAACTTCGCTCAGTGTAAAAACAAAATTACCCCTCGTATCTTCTTTAAATCTTTCTCCTCTCACCTTAAACTTATGCCCCAGCCTAGGGAAAAGATACTTGCCATACATCTTATCTGTACCCCTCAACATTTTATAAACCTCGATAAGGTCACCTTTCAACCTCCTATGCTCCAGTGAAAAATGTCCCAGCCTATCCAGCCTCTCCTTATAAATCAAAACTCCATTTCTGGCAACATTCTGTTTCGTCTGAACCCTATCCCGCTTAATAATATTCTTGCTAAAACCGTGACCCTAATTCTAGATTTTGGTGATGATTCCAATAGTGTTTTACTTACATTGAGAATTAATTTTATCTTCAAACAAGCATGTTGTAAAAACAAGGTGAACATAGATGTACGACTAAATAACAGCTCTTTAGTATTAAGTTCCCTGTTTTGTACAAGAAATAGTTAAATGAAGCTTGAAGTCAGATCACATGTCACGTTACAGAAGCTGAGTCAAAATCAATTGAAAGATCATAAGAAATAGGAATAGGAGAAGGCCATTCAGCCTCCCTCATGGCTGCAGTCCTATTTAAGAAGATCATGGCTGATCTGTTTGCGGTCTTAGCTCCATTTTCCTGCCCATGCCCCATAATGTTTGAATCCTCTGTCAATCAAAAAGCTGGTTAGCTCAGTCTTAAATGTGTTCAATGACTCAGAGTCCACTGCCTTCTGGGATTAAACAAGCAAAAACTAACAGCTGTCCTAATTTCCATGTTAAAAGGCAAACCACTTATTTTTTGATGTTTGCCCATAGTTCTCGGTTCTCCCCACAAGGGGAAATGTTCTTCCAGCATCTCCCTTGTCGAGCCCTTTCAGAATCTTGTACATTTCAACTTAATCAGCCCTTATTCACCTCAACTGCAATGAACATAGGCCATCCTGCTCATAAGTCAGGAATCAACTGAATGAACTTTCTCTGAACATGCATCTAGCTTCAAAATGATTTCGTTAGTTAAGCACAGACTATGTGCAGCTTTACTTCAGTGTTACATGTGATTTATAAATAAATCTAATGATTTGTTTTGGTCTGTCCATGATAATTTTGGGTACTTACTGACTTAGAACAGGCAGGAGCCCTTGAAGCTCTCAGTACAATACACCATTTGAAGGAATATTATATCATATTGTTATCACACAATGGAATCATGAAATCATAGAATGATATAAAACACATAGAAAGGTGATTTGAGCCATTGTAACAGTGTCTGGGATGGTTAAAGGGTAAGTAAGAATTTTCTGTGGCTCAGTTGTTTCTCTATTTTTCAGATAATTGCTATGAAAGATGGCACCATCATAAGGGAAGGCACATTGAAGGACTTTCAGAACCATGATGTAGAGCTCTACGAGCAATGGAAGACACTCATGAATCGACAGGATCAGGAATTTGAAAAAGTAACATGCAAATCCATGAAGCTCGGTTCTGATTTCACAAATATCAGCTGTTCTCACCAACCTATAAGGCAACTTGCAAGTTTGCTGCAAGATTTTCTCTCTGTTCATTTTAACACAGAGAAAGATACAGGCTACAAGCCTATAATTTCCCAATGTATGCTACTTTCCGATCGCCTCTTCACAGTCAAAAAGGGAGGGATATGCTGATGGTGCGCCAAGGTGCTAATGCTATTGAAATGGTGGACAGTGCTAAATAGTCACTTATTGCTGTAGCTAATTGAGCTCATACGTTAAATCCCTGTGCTCTATGTGGAATAATTTTACAAAATCTGGTTCAGTCCCCTCATAGAGTCATAGAATCATTCGTAGTAAAGAGCAAGGCCTTTAGCTCATGCAAGCTGCCACAGAATAAGCCAGTCAGTCCCATACCCCTATCTGTTTACTTCTTCAAGTGCTCATACAATTTCCATTTGAAATTACTTCCATCGCCCTCACAGACAGTGAAGTCCAGACCCTTGAAAGATCAAAGTTCTTTCTTATTTCCCTCCCCTACCAACCCACCCTATAACTCTTGCCCCTAAACCCTTCAATCAGTGACCCTCAGTCCTTGTCCTATCAGCTAATGTGAACTGTTTTTCCTTCTACCATAATGAATGCTTTGACCAAACCATTGCTCAATCGCCTACTCACCAAGGAGAGCAATCCCAGATGTTCCAAACTAAAACCCCTCCCATCCTGGCAAATCTCTTTCCACTCCCTCATATTCTTTCCTAAAACATAGTGACTAGAATTGAGCCGGATACTCCAGTTAGGACCGAGCCAAAGCTTTGGGAGTGTTCAACAAAACTCCACTGCTCTTTACTCGAGGCCAGGATTTTGGTTTTTGTTTGTCATCAATACTGAGCCAATAGGATGTTCCTGCAATGTGTTTGTTTCCATTTGTTTGTTTTAATGTTACTATCATTTCCCTGTGAGCACCCAAAGGGATATCTTTGTGCTGTATGTGGTAGAATAGTGCTACACCATTAACACTAGTTTAGGAAGTCAGAATTGATAGCGTTTATAGAGTTGCTTGGATTTTCATATTTTGAATTGAGGGATGTCTTTGGGTCAGTGTTGAAGGAGAAGGGCATTTGGCAAACAATGAAGTTGTGAAGTACACAAGGTAATATCAAATTGTGCAAACTGTCCGATTGGCTGCAATGGATTCAATAAGGACATGAAGATGGAAGGGCGTAGACTTGAACAGCTCTCTTCTCCCTTTGTCCTCATTTGAGAAACAAAGTGGTGTAATTTGGCTCTGAAGCAGTGATCATAACATGGGGTCAGAGAGTTGGTGTCATGTTCTCTCAATGAATGGTAACAGGAAAGAGTGTAACTGTCTCAGAATGGAGGTTATGACACCCCTGCTGAAGTATAAAACTCCACCCAATTTTGGCAGGATAGGTGAGCTCTGGGTGACAATGTAAAATGAGAGTCACCAGGTCAGCTATCTGTTGTACAGATCTCTCAACTTCAAGTTTCCTAGAAGGAGTCAGATGTGAGCCTAGGGTCTAAAGGGATTCAAAGGGTATGGGGAAAATAGGAGACTGAGTTGGATGACCAACCATGATCATAATGAATTGGCTGGCTGGAAGATAGGAGTTGGCTGGCTGGAAGAAGACAGAGGGTAGTAGTTGATGGCAAAGGTTCATCTTGGAGTGCCGTCACTAGTGGTGTTCCGCAAGGATCTGTTTTGGGACCATTGCTGTTCGTCATTTTTATAAATGACCTGGAGGAGGGGTTAGAAGGTTGGGTGAGCAAGTTTGCGGATGATACGAAAGTCGGAGGAGTTGTAGACAGTGAAGAAGGATGTGGCAGGTTACAGTGGGATAT
>NC_057732.1:7926723-8033929 GCF_004010195.1 Chiloscyllium plagiosum
ACAGCTCACCTACACATCGACCCTCCCTGCTGTACAACAGAGCCGGTCATGGTGTCATTACATTGGCTGCTGCTGCTGCTGCTGCTTTCCACTGAGAGGCCATTCCCAGCCCCCACCCCTCCCAAAACATATCCAAATCAGTGTACCTGTGTATGAGGGGGATGGCCACAGGGTCTCCTGCACTGCCTGCTAACGCTTACTCATCTTCCTGGTGGTCACCGTATTCCTCTCTGTCTGTTTAGCCCTTCCTGGTGATGTGACCAGCTTGGTAAACGTGGTATCCATGACTTCCTCAGTCTCATAGCTTTAAATTAAGGGGAGGTAGGTTTAGGACAGACGTTAGGGGTAGGTTCTTTATTCAGCGAGTCGTGAGTTCATGGAATGCCCTGCCAGTAGCAGTGGTGGACTCTCCCTCATTATGGGCATTTAAGCGGGCATTGGATAGGCATATGGAGGATAGTGGGCTAGTGTAGGTTAGGTGGGCTTGGATCGGCGCAACATCGAGGGCCGAAGGGCCTGTACTGCGCTGTATTCTTCTATGTTCTATGTTCTATGAATCGTGGCGCAGGCTCAAAGGGCTGAATGATTTACTCCTGCTCCTATTTTCAATGTTTGAGTTTCCGTGATAACAAAAATCTGAAGAGGTTTACAGCAGATGTCCACTTGGACAACACCACCCTACCCCACCCACCCTCCGCCTTTATCATGAACAGTCCAGGTTAGAATTTTCAAGTAATTCTAATGCTTTGGAACAGAATGGAACGTAGGTGGATCAATCAAAGAATCCCTGCAATGTAGTAGCAGGCCATTCGGTCCATCAAGTCCACACTGGACCTCCTCCCCCAGAAGAGCATCCCACCTAATCCCCCCAATTCTGCTTTTCTCACAACTAACCCACCCATCCCTGGACACTATGGGGCAATTTAGCAAGGCCAATCCAACTAACCTGCACATCTTTGAACTGTGGGAGGAAACAAGAACGCCCAGAGGAAACCCACACAGACATGGGGAGAATGTGCAAACTCCACACAGACAGTCGCTCAAGGGTGGAACTGAACCTGGGTTCCTGGCACTATGAAGTAGCAGTGCTAACCATTGATCCGCTGTGTTGCTCAGTTGCAGAATAGTTAATCTGAGCGAGCAACAGAAAGATGCCTGTAAAATATTTGTGTTCTTTAATTGTGGCAGTGTGATAAACATAGTGTGAAACCTATCTCCTTAAAACAATTACTTAAGTAATTCAGCTGTACTCAATCAAAATGTTTCTGACCTTTTTCTCTCCCCAGGAGACTGAAGGTGAAAGTCAAACAATTCTAGAAAGAAAAACCTTACGAAGGGCAATGTATTCACGGGAAGCCAAAGCTCAGTTGGATGATGAGGATGAAGGTGGGCATATCTCTCTCATTGCTCATTACATCAAGGTGCCACTTGCTTTCACCTGGGTGGGTTGGAAACAGAGCAAGAGGGTGACATGGGCTCCAGTGCCAGTCAACCAAGAACATCATGACCCCTAACTTTTTGATTTTCACTAAAGAGGTACAACCTGTCCAAGGGAAGCTGAGAACACAAGGACAATCCTGATCTAGGATGCAATGGCCACTGGTCATACAAGGTCTTCAGTGTATGTACAACAGGGACAGAAATCATAGACAGTATGTGCGTCCGGTCTGAAATCTTTTCTCTTGACCTGAGCTCAGTGACCCCTCACCATTAATTTGAGCACAGTGACTGCTCACCCTTAATCTGAGCTCAGTGACCCCTCCCTCAACCTGAGCTCAGTGACCCCTCTTTGACCAGAGTTTAGTGACGCCTCGCCTGAACCTGAGCACAGTGGCCCCTCCCCTTAATCTGAGCTCAGTGACCCCTCCCCCGAACTGAGCACAGTGACTGCTCACCCTTAATCTGAGCTCAGTGACCCCACCCTCAACCCGAGCTCAGTTACTCCTCTTTGACCAGAGTTTAGGGACGACTCCCCCTGAACCTGAGCACAGTGACCCTTCCCCTGAACTGAGCATAATGATTCCTCACCCTTAATCTGAGCTCAGTGACCCCTCACCCCTAACCTGAGCTCAGTGAGCCCTTCCCCTTAATCTGAGCTCAATGACCCATTCCCCAACCTGAGCCCAGTGATCCCTCCCCCGACCTGAGCACATGACCCCTCCCCCAACCTGAGCACAGTTCACCCTTATCTGAGCTCAGTGACCCCTCCCCCAACCTGAGCTCAGTGACCCTCACCCTTAACCTGAGATCAGTGACTCTTCACCCTTAACCTGAGCTCAGTGATCCGTCCCCCAACCTGAGCCTAGCAACCCCAGAATAGTGAGCTCCCTACAGCCTCGGGCCCCTGTTAATTAGGACCTGATCTACCCTGCCAATCCTGGGCCCTGACTGGCAGACACATGTGACCATTTTTCCAATGTCAGCTAACGTGGTCTCAAAATAGAATCAATCCCCTGTATGAATCCAATAGATTTGACACCTTTGAATGAAAATTTTGCCTAGGCTGTCAAATAGATCCAACATGTCCTCTTGCCCACATGTTGGGTGGATGTCCTGATCACACTATGAGCAGATCATTTACCAACTATCAGAATTCAAGTTGAACCCAGTTCCTCTGAAATTCTGTTCCATCATTGCTTGCAGACATTTTCCAATTGATGCTCAGCCTTTGTCTCTCCCCACTGTCCTAGCACTTTTTTGGGGAACACCTGTACCTGCAAGATCCTGTACTTCGTCACCACACACCCAGTCTGATCTCTCTGTTCTTGGTTTTCTATACTATTATAATCTTGATGAACAGCTTCCAACATTTATTTTTCACTTAACCTACTTTTCTCATCATCCTGTTCAGAGATATTATTACACACCTCTGGGAGCAGATGGGACTTGAACCTGGTCCTCCTGGTCCAAGGACAGAGACAGAATACTGCCCAACAAAAGGCCCCCCTATCAACAGGCTTCAATGCCTCACCTTTCAATTATGTATTTTGCAGCCTTCAGGAATCAACATTGAGTCCAGCAATTTCAGACAATGATCTCTGCACCCTTTTTTATTTATTTGGAGAGCAGTTATTGTTTATTTTCTGCATTCTTTTTTTTTGTAATTAGATTAGATTGCTTACAGTGTGGAAACAGGCCCTTCAGCCCAACAAGTCCACACTGACCCTCCGAAGAGCAACCCACCCAGCCCCATTCCTCTACATTTACCCCTTCACCTAACATTACAGGCGATTTAGCATGGTCAATTCACCTGACCTGCACATTTTTTGAACGGTGGGAGGAAACTGGAGGAAACCCACACAGACACGGAGAGAATGTGCAATCTCCACACAGGCAGTTGCCTGAGGCAGGAATTGAACCTGCCTGTGAGGCAGCAGTGCTAACCACTGTGCCATCGTGCCACCCAACATCTCTAACATCTCCTCTGGATTCATCTTTTGTTTCTTGTCCCATCTCCATCTCCTTTTGCTTTCCACAATTGTCAACTTGTCTTTTAATCTCTCCATACTTCCATGCAGTCACAGATCTTATGCACTCCATGCTGCCTCTTCCCAGCATATGCACTTCCCTAAAACTTGTAACATCTCTAATGCGTTCTAATTCTGACAAGAATTGTTTCCCTTTCCACAGATGTTGACTGACCTACTGAGTATTTTAAGTATTTTATGTTTTAATTTCAAAGTTCTGTATTACTTTACCTTTGTTTAAGTGACCAGTTAGCTCCTAATTGCTAGGTTTCTAATAAAATGAGTAGCAACACATAAAATTAATTTTTGAAGAGATTATCATCTTCAATTGTAAATATGTTGATCAGCGTGTGGGTGGCACGGTGCACAGTGGTTAGCACTGCTGCCTCACAGCGCCAGAGACCTGGGTTCAATTCCTGCCTCAGGCGACTGACTGTGTGGAGTTTGCACATTCTCCCCGTGTCTGCGTGGGTGTGCTACAGTTTCCTCCCACAGTCCAAAATGTGCAGGTTAGGTGAATTGGCCATGCTAAATTGCCCGTAGTGTTAGTGAAGAGGTAAATGTAGGGGAATGGGTCTGGGTGGGTTGTGCTTCAGCGGGTCGGTGTGGACTTGTTGGGCCGAAGGGCCTGTTTCCACGCTGTAAGTAATCTAAAAAAAACTTTATGAAATGCTCCTGTTCTTTCAACACCGTCAGAAAGCTTATTTTAACATTGTCAAATAATCCTTTTTGTTTTGCAATGGTTAGCATTTCCATCTGGTAGGAGGTGGTCTTTCATTGCTGTATAATTATAACTCCAAAATGCCTACCTGATAATACAGAACATAAACAGTGCTAAAAAGAGAGAGTCATTGAGACTGCAACACAGGAAGCCAACTTTGGAAAGGAACCAACAAATTGGGCAGTATGAGTAAAGCATTGTAATTGTCAGGATTAGGGCTATGAGAAAATGAGGACTGTAGATGCTGGAGGTCAGAGTCAAAAAATGTGGTGCTGGAAAAGCACACCGGTCGGGCAGCATCTGAGGAGCAGGAGAGTCGACATTTCGAGCATAAGCTCTTCATCAGGAATTTATGGTGAACATGAAGTCACTGTTAACTGATTAAATTGACTCTGATTGTTCAGGCCATTGCCGTAGGGAAATCTTCACCTTCAAATCTCTTTTCAGCAATGTTTAATGTCAAACTTATAAAGTGGGATGTTGGTGCTTGTATTCATGAAGACAAAATTGATTATAATTTTCGATACAGCAATTGATTTTCTTCTTTGTTTGTGTCCCTGAGCTCAGAAGAGGATGAGGAAGAAGATGATGAGGATAACATGTCAACAGTTATGAGGCTTCGAACAAAAATGCCGTGGCGAGCTTTCTGGAGATATTTGACCTCAGGAGGATTCCTTCTGCTGTTTTTGCTGATTATCTCCAAGTTGCTAAAACATTCTGTCATGGTGGCTATTGACTATTGGCTCGCACACTGGACAAGCTTAAAACAAACAAGTGAAACAAGTGCAATGACTGACATGGTAGGAACGTGAATAATGAGAACAATCAAAGGGTTGGATCAATTGAAAGTACCTAAAATGAGTGTGAATTTTTTTTATTAGATAAGGATATTAAGGGGCATGGAACGAAGGCAAGTAAGTGTATTTGAGATACAGATTGGCTATGGTGAACTGAATGGCAGTTTAGGCATAAGGGCGGCACGGTGACCCAGTGGTTAGCACTGCTGCCTCACAGCGCCAGAGACCTGGGTTCAGTTCCCACCTCAGGCGATTGACTGTGTGGAGTTTGCACATTCTCCCCGTGTCTGCGTGGGTTTCCTCCGGGTGCTCCGGTTTCCTCCCACAGTCCAAAGATGTGCAGGTCCGGTGAATTGGCCATGCTAAATTGCCCGTAGTGTTAGGTGTAGGGGTGTGGGTGGGTTGCGCTTCGGCGGGTCGGTGTGGACTTGTTGGGCCGAAGGGTCTGTTTCCACACTCTAGGTAATCTAATCTAAAAAAAAACTCCTGATCTTGTGCCTCTGATAATGAAATACTCTGGAATGACTCAGTGGGTGTCGTAGAATCCCTACAGTGTGGAAACAGGCCCTTCAGCCCAACAAGTCTACACCAACCATCCGAAGAGTATCACATCCAAACCCATTCCCAATTACTCTACATTTACCCCTGACGAATGCACCTAACCTACACATCCCTGATCACTATGGGCAATTTAACATGGCCACTTCACCTAACCAACACATCTTTAGTTTCCATTGCATGTGGAATTAGAAGAGTGTATGCAGAAAGGACTGCCATGAACTCAAGTCGGCATTTGCCCAAAATAGAAATTGTCATATCACCTACTTTTATTTTTAGACCAGGATAGCTTTTTCACTAAACTCAGCATAATGCTGGCGAAATGGATTAGCTACCTGTCACAAAGAGCGTCCAAAATGAAAACCTAATTTTGAGTGATGGGAAACACCAATAAGGCACCCCGCAACAATATCAAAATCTGCCACAGTAGTCATAGTCATAGTGACAGAGTTGTACAGCACGGAAACAGACCATTCGGTCCAACCAGTCCATGCCGAACATAATCCCAAGCTAAATATGTCCCACCTGCCTGCTCCTGGCCCATGTCCCTCCTAACCTTCCCCATTCATGTACTTATCCAAATGTCTTTTAAACATTGTGACTGTGCCCACATCCACCTATTCCTCAGTTCAAAGCATTTAGCTCAGGAATGAGTAGATGGACACTTCTGATGTACCACATGCTCCAGAACCCTTCAGGAAAGAATGAGGAGATGGGTGAGCTGTAGGCATTCAGGGAGTAATTTTTCAATTTACTGTTAATATTATACATGAATATTGTCCTTTTTCTCTCCTCAAACTGGGACTGTAACATCTTGGTAAGGTTAAAATATATTATTTGGTCAGAAAAACGTGAATTTTACAGAGAGTTTAAGGAAAGAGACTCTAGTGGTGAAGTAACAGTCGTTGCCTGTGGGTCAGGAGCTCCAGGATCAAGTCCCACTTCAGGACCTGAGGGCTACAGAAGGTGCATTCATAAAACAACCAAACAAGTTCAGTATCAAACTGCAAATCCTCCACCATCTCCTCATTCCATACACGCACTACCATCTGGATGAAAAAGTTGCCCTAAAGTCCCTTTTAAATCTTTCCCCTCTCACTTTAAATCTACGCCGTCTTGTTTTGGACTCCCCTACCCTGGGGATAAGACCTTGGTTATTTACCCTATCCATGCCCCTCATGATTTTATAAACCTCTATAAGGTTACCCCTTCAGCCTCCCACATTCCAGGGAAAATAGCCCCAGCCTGTTCAGCCTCTCCCTATAGCTCAAATCCTCCTTGTAAATCTTTTCTGAACCCTTTCAAGCTTCACAACATCTTTCCTATAGCGGGGAGACCAGAATTGAAGGCAGTATTCCAAAAGTGGTCTAACGTGAGAGCCATAACATGACCTCCCAGCTCCTATACAGGTCGTTCTGCATACTGTGCATTTCGTTAACGTGATTGACAAATTGGGTACACTTTCTAAAAAGAGTGAACTGTTAAAATGTGTGTGGGCGATTGCATCAACAACACATCAAACACTGTTTCTCAAGTGCGATTTTCCTATAATGTGGGTTTGTACAAGAACACAACCAGTTATAGAATTGCTGTCTGTACTCAATGCGTTGACCAATAAAGGTAAGCATACCAAATGCCTTCTTCACTACCTTGTCTACCTGCAGTTCCATTATCAAGGAACTATGTGTTCACCAGAGGGTGTATAATACTTCAGTGATAATTCTTACTTGCTGTAACCAAGGTAGTAATGTGTACTTTATCTTAAGGAGAAAGTGAGGTCTGCAGATGCTGGAGATCAAAGTTGAAACTTTATTGCTGGAACAGCACAGCAGGTCAGGCAGCATCCAGGGAACAGGAGATTCGACGTTTCGGGCACAGGCCCTTCTTCAGGAATGAGCTCATTCCTGAAGAAGGGCCTGTGCCCGAAACGTCGAGTCTCCTGTTCCCTGGATGCTGCCTGACCTGCTGTGCTGTTCCAGCAATAAAGTTTCAACGTACTTTATCTTAAATTGAGACTCCTGTGACACAAGCAGGTATCTCAGATGTAAGGTAACTAGCGCTAAGTAACATGTACTAATCCCATTTACCTTTCATCAAGACTGAGCCTACCTCCTGCTGATGAGATCATGTGGACATTGTTCTCAACCTAGGAGAAAGTGAGGACTGCAGTTCAGAATTGAAAGTGTGGTGCTGGAAAAGCGCAGCAGGTCAGGCAGCATCTGAGGAGCAGGAGAGTCGACATTTCGGACATAAGCTCTTTGGACTTATGCCCAAAACGTCAATTCTCCTGCTCCTCGGATGCTGCCTGACCTGCTGTGCTTTTCCAGCACCACACTCTCGACACTGTTCTCTACCTGGTATCTGCAGCTTCGACTGATTTAGCAGAAAGGATTGGTGGCACAGAATCTACCAAAGGCACCACAGATGGGTCTACAGAAACCAAAGCAGCAGGAGGTTCCACTCGCATCTCAGACAATATCGCCTCCACACAACAGGGAGGATTGACTGAAAAGCCAGCTAGTGCCTTAATCTTCTAAGTTTTTCTGAATGAAGTCGAGAAGGATTTCCCTTCTATGCTAATACTTGGCTTTAATTATTCTCAGTAATGTCCTCTCTGTGCACATCCACATTTGCAACCGAAATATTGCGTCACATTGAGGGTCGAATTTCATCTCGGAAAGGTTGTGGCCTATAGACAATATTATACAGGTTACTGTTTGTGTCGCTCTGACATTTAGTTTCACTGCTGAACTGAATACTGGACAGGCGCATAGCAGTTGGCCAATGCGATACTCTCTGGCCTGGGCCACCTTTGCAAGAAGAAGTTCCAGTCTCGCGCTTTAACCTCAGAAGATTGTGCAAACAGCACACATCACATTGGGGGAACTTCCTGACACTCCAGGGCTACATATTTGCTTGAGAAAGGTAAAATAAATGGACGGGAAGATTGTGAGCCTTATACCCATCAGTTCCCTCAAAGTGCATCCCATGTGTTTGGCATCACTTGGCTACATCAAACCACCCTGGGAGTTAGCACAGCAGTAATGTGGAAGATACGTAGGTTAACTGAGGCTAATGTTTTTCAGTGGGCTGCCATCCCTTGGAACTTGTTTGGCAATCTGATGACCTTCAGATCAGAGTTGAATTTCCCAGAGGTTTTTTTTCTCGATTTAGCCTCAGATTTCCTGTTTGGCTTTTTGCCTCTCCCGAGGGATTGTGGGAGTGGGAATAGTGGGGCCTGATGATGAATGTGGGGGAACATCAATGTTCAAGTGGGCAGGACCAATGGAGCATTAGGGCTTTTCCAGGCACTTTCAATAAGCCAGGAATAATTAGACCGTTTTTTGCTGTCCTTTTAACCTCAAAAAGGCAGCAATGTTCAGATGATTTGCAGATGTTTGTGTTACTATGTGTGGGTATACATGTGGAGGAAGTTCCGAAACCAGGGGGCCATCAGAATAAGCTAGTCACGAATAAATGAAGTAGGGAGTTAAGAACACGCTATCAATTTTGTATGGTGAAAGATTGCCATCTATAACAAATTATAGTTTCTATTTTAACAGAAATATTAATCAATGCAATAGTTCAAGGAAAAGTTTGAAAAGAGAGAGCTTAGTGATGTTACATATATCTAACAGCCAATCCAATCTTTTAAAATCACCTTTGGTAGATTAAGGATTTTATTGTGATGTTATCATAGAATCATAGAATCCCTACAGTGTAGAAACAGACCATTTGGCCCAACAAGTCCACACTGACCCTCTGAAGAGTAACCCACCCAGATTCATTTCCCTACCCTATTATTCCATATTTACCCCTGACTCATGCACTTAACCTACACATCCCTGGGCAATTTAGCATGGCCAATTCCCCTAACCTCCGTATCTTTGAACTGTGGATAGGAAGCTGGAACACCCGGAGGAAACCCACGCAGACATGGGGAGAATGTACAAACTCCATACAGACAGTTGCCCAAGACTGAAATTGAACGGGTCCCTGTCGCTGTGAGGCGGCAGTGCTAACCACTGAGCCACCATGCCGTCCCATGATGTTATGATTTGTCACCTCAGAAGTTAATTCTTCCATTGATTTATTCAGGTTGTCACATCCATTAGTCAGATTAAGTTATTGAATGGAACAAAAAAATTCTACATTTTATGTCTTTACCGTCCATGTCAATTCACAAACTCTTTCTATCTGTGTTCCTTAGAGTGACCAAAATTACTACAAAATGTGGTACAGCATCTTGTGCAGTGTTGGGATTGTACTGTGCCTCATCACATCCCTAACTGTGGAGTGGATGGGCTTAACAGCTGCTAAAAATCTTCATCATAATCTTCTCAACAAGATCATCCTAGCACCTGTGAGGTAAGCTGATAATCAGTTTTAAACTGTATCAACAAAATTTCACTCGTGGAGCTTTGACAACAATTGGTGACATTATTATGACACCTTTAACAGATGAATCCATCACCAAGGCAAATCCAAGCCAAACTTTAAGAGATTGATGCTGACTTCCAAGAATCTGTCAACTTTACAGACTCTCAGCTTCATGCAATATTTGAAAGTACATATTACATCAAAACTAGATCTCTTCAGTGGAAAACTTTTCTCTGTCCACTTTGCTTCTAAACCTGGACTTTGTTGATTTATCCACCACCCACAGTCAACCCCTAAAACCTATCAGTCAGAGTCTCTGTTCATTTACTACTTAATTAACAGAAAAAACTCAGTTAAAGGTCCTCTCAATTTCTGGCATAGGCTTTGACAGTTGTATCAAGTTTGATATCCTTAAAGCACTGGAAACACAGTGACAAGCATTGAACTCCCCATGTCATTGTTGAAAGTCTTGGGGCTGGAATTTACCAGAAATTAATGAGTTTTCCAGGGGGTGGTGTCTCCCTAGAAGGCCAAACAGGTTTGCTCACACTATATTCCCAAATTCACCTCATTTTTATGCACCGCGCCCCTATATGCCTCACTTGTTGTGTTATCCTGCTCACCGTCAGTGTAAGTATTAGTTACTCCCACTGATACCCAGGATATCAAAGCTACTATTAAAGTGCCTTTTGCAAAGTGGGAGAAAACCACAAACCAGGCACAAGGGTTACATGACTGACAATTCATTGCACGTACTGGTCATGCTAAATTGCCCAGAGTGTTCAGGAATGTATAGGTTAGGTGAATTAGCCATGGGAAATGCATGAATACAGGGATAGGGTAGGGGGATGTGTCTGGGTGGAATGCTTTTTGGAGGGTCAGCGTGGATTTATTGGGCTGAATGGCCTGTTTGCATCCTGTGGGGATTCTATGATCTGTCACTATTTAATAGCTAAACACACAGCTTGCCTATCCTTAGCCTCAGCCTGTTCATACCCCTGCCTAAATGAGGGCTTCTCTTTCCCCAATACCCAGTGTAGCCCAGTGTGACAGTCACATATATTTAATGCCTTCAAAAGCAGTGTGATCAGCCTGACCCACCCACTCCAGATGTGGTCACAGTAATTTTCCACTTGCAGTGCGCAATTATGAGCTCCATTCCGTCTAATTCTGTCTGCTTCCTCCAAGGTCTGTATGCAACGGCAACTTCTGAAAGTAGAAGTCAATGCTGGGGACTGTGTTGGAACACTGAGCGACATGCAAAGAGCCTCGGAGCAGACGTGCACTTTAAAAGGACATCTTGTCTGCGAGTCTGTTGTATGTTGTGTTGGCAGACTGAATCTGAGGCTCTGTCTTGTATCCATGGGATCTCTTTGCTCCCCTGAGCCTCCGTGCTTCTTTATTCATGGCACTCCCTGCCAAGCGCATCAGTACAGAGCCTCCACAGCTTCCCACACACTAATGTGACTTGTGTCTTCAGTTTTCAATCTCAGCCCCAGACTACTAGTTGAATTATGCCAACGCTGTGCTGCCATTGAGTCCACAACACGGGTGACTGTGGATAACCCCCTACTCTCAGATAGATAGTATCTCATATCCTCCAATCACTATTTCCTCATCATCATATGTCTTGATATTTGCCTCCCTTTACAATTAGTGTCACCCCTGTATCCCAGCATGCTGCCTCCAATCCCCATAGCTGACCTCTGCCAGTTCTCTACCACGTTGGTGGCTCCTGGTAATGCTTTTTTACTTGCATTGAGTTGACCATCAAGACTGACTATGGCACAACCCCTGACCAACTTTGACTTACAGCCCTGACTGATGGCTGACCAGACCCATGACTGAGCCACGTGCAAGTCCCAGATTGAATTACTGCCAATCCCCACTTTGTTGCCTGCAGGACTGACTTTGGCCTGCTCCCTGGACTGTAGGGATACAGACCCCCTGACCACGACTGCACCAGGTGGCTGACTGACCTTCTCCAAACTCCTGGACTAAAATCAGAAAGGGCATTTGACTGTGCCAGTATCCCCCAACTGAAGGTTGTCTCCCTTGATTTGACTGAGGACTAGCCCTCTTAGTCTTGGAGTCATGGCCATTTGGTTGAAGTCTGGAGTGCTGAGAGGTGATGCTGATGTTATCACAGCAAGGTAGTGTATGGCAATATGTCACTCCAATTAACTGGTGACTGCTGACAACCATGACATGCCGACTGGCTTTGAATATGCACTAAACAACAAGACAAGACCAAAGGACTGTGAATGTTTAAGGTCTGGCAAAAGGGCCATAAAGCCAAGGCAATGCTGGGAAGCTGTAAGCATCTCAATAAGTGAGTAAATGTTAAGGTAGCAATTGAGCAACTCTGAGATGCAGCCTGATCATATCCGAGATGATGCCGCAGCAGCTACATTCCAGTGAAAGGTGCTACGTACA
Source organism: Chiloscyllium plagiosum (assembly GCF_004010195.1). Taxonomy (NCBI): domain Eukaryota; kingdom Metazoa; phylum Chordata; class Chondrichthyes; order Orectolobiformes; family Hemiscylliidae; genus Chiloscyllium; species Chiloscyllium plagiosum. The sequence goes on from NC_057732.1 coordinate 7,939,083, forward strand.
CCAAAATATTATTTTTATTATTCATCAGTTTGTTTTTATGGGGAGAATATTTGCCATCTGCTGTTAGAACACATAAGGCTGAACAACTGCCCCAAATTGGCCCCAATCAGATTATTGTTATTGTGCAATTTTCTTAAATCTGCTTTTTGTGTTTACTCCAGTGCCATGTTGTCTATATTGTGATTTTATTGAACTAGTTGCAAGTTAGACACTGCCAGTCAATGTTCTCATGGTACAGATCACATGACCACACCAAGGTAGGAGGCTCACCAATACAGCATCGCATTTTATCCCACCCATTCCCCTTTCAAACATTCACAGCTCATTATTTCCATCAGTCTCGACACAAGCATTACACATCTAGTCTTTAAATCGGATCAATCTCTTAATAGTACAGATGGACTTTGTCATCGGCTTTCATTTGGGTGATGTTTCTCCCCAAGGAGTGTCATTGCTATGTCATTTGTTGTAGTCACATGACCTGTTGTTGTTTCATGATGGTTGATCTTCAGTAGTCTGTGCAGATGGTGAGCTCAAATTCTCCTGACTGGCTGCCTGTGGTTAAGAAATGGCTTTTCCGGTTATTTGCATGTGCCTGCTTTTGCAGGGGTATATCTATCCATTCGCTTCTACTGTGTACGATAGAAATGATAACTGCTCCATGTAGGTCATTAGTTGCTTTTGTTGATTCTTGTTGAAAGCTTGTACCCTCTGTAGCTCTCCAACGCTTAATCGATACAAGTTGGATAGTGTAAAATTGGTGAAAGTGGATGAGCAACAAAGTTTTCATCTCACCTTTTGTCTTCAATGCAAACAAAAGTGATAGGAGAGTTAAAGCATAGCTATCAACTATCTTACATTATCGTACAAAGTCAAGGTAACCTCCTTGTGGTGGAAACTAGCAGTAGATCACCTGCCTGGGGAGAACCCACCCAACTCTCCTTTCCATCTACCTCCGCACCACCAGTTGCCCACCCAAGGTAAAAATAGTTCCCTGGTTTTAAGCTTTTTTGAATGTTCTTTCACGCAGCATGAGTGTCACTGGCTAGACAGTATTTGTCTCTAATTCTCTGAGAAGATGATGTTGGTGAACAGCTGTCTTGAACTATTGTAATCCAAAGGGAGTAGGTACACCCAGAGTACTGCAGAGTTGACCCACTGACACCAAAAGAATAGTGATCCTGTTTTAAATCAGGTTGCTGTGAGACTTGAAGGGGAACTTACAGATGGTAGTGCTCCTGTGTATCTGCTGCCCTTGTCCTTCAAGATGATAGAGGTTGTGGGTCCGGCACTAAAATATTATTTTCTGTGGCTTAGTATGTCAATCCATTCTAATGACATGAGTGTGACTGACCACAGTAAGAATGGTTTCATTACACTTATTCGGATGCTTCTGGAACTGACATCATAGACCTAACTTTTGGAGTAGTTTGAGGGTTAATCCACTGGATTTTTCGTTTTGTAACTGTTGTTGCTGTGATTCAGGCTTCTATGTATTTTGAACTGTAAGCTAGTCAATTCATTGATGCTACTGAGCTTCACATTGTATACTGTTCTTTATTTTTTAGGTTCTTTGACTCAACACCTTTAGGTCAAATTCTCAACCGTTTCTCTGCTGACACAAATATAATAGATCAGGTATGAATGTTAAATATCCCTTCTGCTGGTGAGTATTGTGATGATTTATATCAAACGGCTTGTAGGTAGATGGTTATAGATGAATTTATAAGGTGGTCTAATTAAGTATTTTATCGTGTTAAGGATTTGATAAGGTAGATAGAGAGAAACTATTTCCTCTGATGGGAGAGAACAAGGGGCAAAGCAAAGATATTGTAAATAGTTGTGAAACAGATCAGACATGATTTTACTGAATGGTGGCAATGGTTGGAGGAACTGAGTGGTCAAATCCAGTTCCTATCAAACTACAATGGTATTTGGGAAGTCCCTATGGCCTTAGTAAAATGAACATACAGTTGAATAATGGGCAGTTCAACAAATTCCTTTTAGGAATCAGGCAAGTTGAAATCAGCTAAAATCTTCAATAATTATATGAGCATCAGTTACATCAAGATTATTTTGTATCTTGAATGTCACCTGTCTATTGATAGTATTCAAATCATCTAAACATACAGGGTAAATTCATATAATTAGGCCAAAATACTCAAGAGCTCCGTGTAAGTGAAAATATGGAGCTTGGACCTTCCCATCTATTTTTGTGCCATTCACAAACTTGCTGATAGTACATTCACTTCCATTATCCAAATCATGAATGAGTATTTTATACAATTGTAACCCCAACACTGATCCTGATGTCACTCCACTTATTACAGGTTGCCATTATGAAAATGCCCCCTTTTATCTCAACCATGTCTCCTATTAGTTCTTGATCCATTCTAATATGCTACAAACAACACCAAAGATTCTTCTCGCATTAAGTAGCCTCGTGCAGTGTTATTGAATGCTTTTTTGGAAATCCAAATATATTGCATCTTCTGGTTCCCGTTTATCTGCCCTGCTCGTCAAGAAAGTGTAATGCATTTGTCAGATGAAGTTCCCCTTTCATAAAGCCAGGCCGACTCCGTTTCATTGTATTATGTACTTTTAAATGCTCTGCTGTTCCATCTTTCATAACATTTTCCTAATGAGAAATGTTAAGTCTATAGCTAGTCTATAGCTACCTCGAGAAAAATGCTGATTTTGGGAGAGTCAAGAGAGTTTTGTGGCATCCTCTTGTTTAGCCGGAATGTTGGCCATGGGAAGGATAATCACATAGTGGTGCAACAGGCTGACTCAACAATAGATTGTCTGTACATTCTTCCAATGCACCTGACTGCAGGCAGTAAGAGTGAAGAGTTTCCTGATCAGCCACGCTGCAGAAGGTAGGGGCAAACCCACTGCAATGCTTCCCCCCCCACCCCCGCAAACATAGACCAATCCAGTTTAAATCCAAGCCCAATCTTCAATACAGCTGAAAAGACAAACTTATCAAAAGTAGATGATACAGTTTGAAATACAGCATTAGAAATGTTCAAACTCAGAGATGATTTCAACAACTGGCCTGCAATAGAACAGATATGTAGGTTAAATAAATTGTCTGCTGGTGAGCATTGTGGCAAACTGAATAGACTAGTGGAGATGCTAGGTCATAAAGGATTAAGGTGTCATCTCATTGACATCTTTGGGATGATTAAGGCTTTGATCAGGTAGAGAATGATATCTACTCATTGTTACATTGTGGGAAATGTGGCAGACCATTTGGGGACAGCCTCTCAGTCAAGTGGCTGTTGGCTGAAGTCCATTTCCAGGATTTGAACTCAGACTGATAGTCCACTGCAAAACCGAGAGAGTGATGCAGTGGTGGAAATGCTGTCCATTGGATAAGATAATGATGACAATTATCTAATCTCGGGTGGACTTAAAATATCCCACAGACACGATGATGAGAAAGAGGATGGGAGTTATTTTATGTGTTATGATCAATATTTATCCCTCAATCATCATTTAAAAAGAACAGAGTACTTCGTCTTATCACATTACTATTTTGTGCAAGCTACCCATGTGTAAATTGGATGCTGCCTTTGGTATATTGCAAAATGATTACACTACAAAAGTACTTCCGTGCTCATACAGTGCTTTGAGACTTCGGGCATGAATGAAACCGTATAAATGCAAATATTTCTTTCTTTTTTTCTAGCATATCCCACCGACACTGGAGTCCTTAACTAGATCAACTTTCCTCTGCCTGTCAGCATTAGGTGTGCTCTTGTATGTCACACCAATCTTCTTTACAGCTTTGCTGCCCTTTGTTGTTGCCTTTTACTTCATACAGAAGTACTTCCGGGTCGCCTCAAAGTAAGTAACGTCCACAGTTGGAACTCCTTATTGTTAAAGATTTATGCAATAGAATATGTGTTCTGGATCAGTTAAGGTTTTAGATGCCATGTTTGGACCCCCCCGCCCACCATTTATCTCCCCACCCTGGAGGCTTCCTGCCTCTATTCCTGATGAAGGGCTTTTGCCCGAAACATCAATTTTCCTGCTCCTCGGATGCTGCCTGACCTGCTGTGCTTTTCCAGCATCACTCTGATCTAAACTCTGGTTTCCAGCATCTGCAGTCCTCACTTTTGCCATGTTTGTAAGCAACTTCACTCTCATGTGTGTCCACTCCAATCTAAATGGGAAAAAGCAGCCATTGAAAGAGTTTTTTTGAAGAAATGCAGAGTGGTTGGCATGGTTTTAATTGTTTTGGTTTTGGTTTTAATTGTTAATTTTTCCTTTTGTATTAATGGTAATGCAACTATGTTTAATTTCATCTATCCATAAAGTATCACAGTTAAACTGTGACAGAGGCAATGTGAAATTAGCAAGAATTGAAGCTACAATTTTCAAAAATAAAAATAAATTGCCTTGTTTTTCCAGCAGTTCAAATAATCTTGATTTTATAATTTGAGGTCGGGAACTTGAGTTAACCTCACCTGAGATGAAATGCAGCTAGTGCTGGCATTGGATGTGTCTCTTTTCATAGCCATTCAGCCCATTGAGTCTGCACTGACTCTCTGAAGACCATCCCACCCCCCACCCCACCATCCCTGCATTTCTCATGGCCAATCCACCTAATCAGCACATCTTTGGACCATGGGAGAAAACCTGTGCAGACACTGGGAGTATGTGCAAACTTCACACAGTCATCTGAGGCTAGAATCAAACCTGGATCCTTAGTGCTATGAAGCAGTAGTGCTAACCACTGAAACACCTTGATCCCTCGGATCCCTCATCCAAAGCCAAGTTCCCAACCTCAAATTATAAAATCAAGATTATTCGAATTGCTGGAAGAACAAGGCTATTTATTTTTACTTTTGAAAATTGCAGCTTCAGTTCTTGCCAAATTCACACTGCCAAACTGTGACACTTTACGGATAGATGAAATTAAATATAGCTCCATTACCATTAATACAAAAGGAAAATTTAACAATTAAACCCAAAAACTAAACCATGCCAACCACTCTGCATTTCTTCAAAAGACTCTTTCAATGGCTGCTTTGCCCATTTTGATTGTAGTGGACGCATGAGAGTGAAATTGCTTACAATCATGGCATCTAAAACCTTAACTGATCCAGAACACACATTCTAGCCTTGCCATGCTATTTGATCTTTCGCCATGACCTAACTCCTCCAAGGCCTGAACCCTTACTTTGCCCTTGAGGCCACAGTGTGACATCACTTCCTATAGCACCAGTGGACTGCCCCCTGTCTGGTGCAGGGTACCAATTATTAAAAAAGGGTATAACAAAAGTTAGTAAAGTAAAAAGCGTAACAGACTGTCATATTTTGCCTGATGGCCTTGAGCCCACAATTTACTGACACCGAGGCAAGTGTGTGACTAACCGATCACTGACAAGATCAAAATGATGTGGAGGTGCCGGTGTTGGACTGGGGTGTACAAAGTTAAAAATCACACTGGTTTAACTGGTTTACTTGGAAGCACTAGATTTCGGAGCGCCACTCCTTCATCAGGGGTTGTGCAAAGATCAAAATGTGACTTGACATGTAATGCCCTTTGTTAATTTTGGGATATATTGTTGCTGAAAACTGTTCTGGACCTATTCAAAAAGTTCACCATTTTTCCAAATGTATTGTTCGATTTATCCCAATTTTGATGAAAGTTGAAATCCTCTCTGAAAGCCACTCTGCCTTTTGCAGATGTTAGTTTAATCTTCTCAATACAAAATGACTTACCAAGATGTACAACTGTAGATGGAAAGTCTTGTTGTGCCTTAACCTTTTCTCTCCAATTTGTGAAGGGATCTTCAGGAACTCGATGACAGTACACAATTGCCTCTATTGTGCCACTTCTCTGAAACGGCAGAAGGACTTACAACAATCCGTGCATTCCGGTAAGGCAGTAATTCGGAGTTTTGGGTAATTGTCCTGTGTCACAAACTTTCTGCACTGAATGCCACATCTGTTGCAACCAATAAACACCTTGAGTGACATCCACTTCAGACATATTAGTATTCACCTTAGCAATGAACATGGGTGCTGGCTTTTGTGAATCCTCTCCCTTGTGCCTGCCTAGTAATCTCAGCAGTGGATGTCCTCCTCAGCATTGAATAAATGCAGCATCAGCAAGGTAAGTAACTCACCTCCTGAGTTAAAGTCACATGTCACTCCCCACTTGCCTGGATTGGTGTAACCCCAATAACACTCAAGCTTGACAACATTCAGAATGAAGCAATCCACTTGATTGACACTCTATCTAATACACACAACATTTGAATTCCTGAACCACTGGTACACCATTGCAGCAATATATACCATTTACAGGAACTCAGCAAAGCTCATTTGAGTCCTTCTACAACATGCAACCTCAACTACTTAGAAGCACAAGGGAAGCAGATACCGTCACCTCCAAGTTGCCCTCCCAGCCACACACACCATCCTGACTTGAAGTTATATTACCATTCCGCCACTGTCACTGGGTCAGAGTCCTGAAGTTCCCTACCTAATAGATGGTGGGAGTACCTACATCACATGCCGTGGTTCAAGAAGGTAGCCCACCACTAATTTACCATAGAATCATAGAATCCCTACAGTGCGGAAGCAGGCCATTCAGCCCAACAAGTCTACACTGACCCTCCAAAAGGTAACCCATCCAGAGCCACTGTGTGTGGTTTGGAGGGGAATGTGCAGCTGGTGACATATCCATTAATCTACTGCCCTTGTCCTTCTGGATAGAGATCACAGGTTTGTAAGGCACTGCCAAAAGAATTTGAGTGAGTTGCTGTACTGCTTCTTGAGGGCAAGTGGAGATGGCCAAAAAACATTGGCCCAGCCTGCGATGCCTACATCCTATGAACAACTAATTCAAAAAGGGCTAAATTTGGCCAATTAACAGACAACTTGAGGACTACAGCTGGAAGGGCTTCCACCCTTCACTGATGCCATCCCTGCCAACTGGAGTATCAGAGGAAAGTTGGGGGTCAGCAGGGAGGCAGACCACCTGCTTTATTTTAAGAGATGCCCCCAGACCTAATTATATATGCTAGGGTGGGGGGGCTGGGGGTTTGGAATAGAATCCATCCAACCCATAAGTCTGACTGCATCCATGGAGAGAAACAAAGGTGATGTTTTAGGTAGAAGCAGAAACATGTCAGTGTTGCCAACCACAGGGTGTGTGCCAAATAGATGATGACGCAGAGAAATTGGCTTTTATTAGTCTTTCTGTGAAAAGCAAGGGTAATTTTAAACCATGCAGGGCCCCATGTTTGGACATGGGTGAGATGAAAATGGGAGAAATGTACAACATATGTGGAAAAGCAAACTCGAGCAAGTGGAGCAATGGCTGCAAACCTGTGGATGTAGTTGATATATGGAGCTTAGAGAAATAGCAGTCACAGAATGATTAGAAAGTAAGGACTCTGTTTCTATCGCAGACATGAGACCAGGTTTAAGCAGCGTATGCTGGAGCTCACAGATGCCAACAACATCGCCTACTTGTTCCTGTCAGCAGCTAACAGATGGTTGGAGGTCAGAACGGTATGACGGGAGATTTATACTCTTAAAATGTTTGCAATCGCAAGTAAACTAACAAATGGTGTGAGAAGCTTTAAGAATTGAAAGCCAATGTTGCAGAGTTTAAAAATAGCACAGGCTTCCTTTTATGTCTCAAGTCGATGAACATTTGCGCAGCAACCATCCATATTGTTCTCAGTTAGAAATCGTCAAGCCAGGTTTTTTTGATACAAATATCAAGTGTAACTTTACTTCAGGATGACTTGTTTTCTTGAAAGATGTTAGGACCTAGGATAATGTTTTCTCTTCATGTTGTCTGGTTCAAACATAAATTTATCAAGAGATGATGTAAAATATATGTTCTGCACCACTGAAATTTCAGATCCCAATAATATCAATCGTGACTCAATGTTACCACAAGGGAGAATTTCAAACAAAATCTTTGCTGCTCTGTCAAGTATAGCTATTCTTTTGATAATAATGAGCAGCTACAATATGTGCTTTTATTTAATCATCCTATTGAAGTATCGAGGCTTCAGATCTAGGCAGCTTAAGGAATTCTTTCTTCATGTATTAATTGTTGCAATATAGAAGGACTACATATTTGTACTGCTCTGGACTGAGCTGCCAGAGGAAGTGGTGGAGGCTGGTACAATTGTAACATTTAAAAGACATCTGGATGGGTATACGATTAGGAAAGGTTTAGTGAGGTATGGGCCAAATGCTGGCAAATGGGACTTGATTAGGTTAGGAGATCTGGTCGGCATGGATAATTTGGACCGAAGGGTCTAACGCTGGCAAATTTGGTAGAACAAGACTTGAGTTTTGGTGAAGCTTATTTCTTGCATTCATCAAGTCAATTCCAAGGATTAACAAAGTTAAAGGAAAGAACATTTATACTGTATGAGAAGAGAGTGGCTGATAGGTTAGGAAGTCAACTCTGACTTCAGAATGCACCAGTTAATGATGACTGACAGTTAACTGTCATGCTTTGTTTGAATTTTAAACCAGGTGGGTTGACTCTGGTTATTCTCTGAAAAATGGATCACAAAATGCCTATCACCTATAGCCTTTCCTTTCCAACATTTTCCTTGTTTGACAATGCATTGTATTGGCATTAGTTTAATGATGGCTACATCATGTGACCATAGAAGGCAATTAATCTGCAATTAGGGTCATATAGGTTTTAGAGTCCTGCAGTACAGAGACAGGCCCTTTGGCCCAAACTGGTCCATGTTGACAAAATGTCCATCACCACTAACCCCATTTCCCTGCATTTGGTCCAATATCCTTCTAAACCTTTCCTATCCACATATTTGTCCAAATGTCTTTTAAATGTTGTTAATGTATCCTCCTTAACCACTTCTGCTGGCAGCTCATTCCATATGTATACCATCCTCTGTGTAAAAAATGTTGGCCCTTAGGTTCCCTTCTATTCTTCCCCGTCTAACCTTAAACTGATACCTTCTAGTCCCAACCCTGGGAGAAAGACTGAGTGCATTCACATTCCCCATGCCTCTCATGATCTTATACACTTATGTAAGATCCCCGTTCAGTCTCCTAAGCTCTAAAGGAAAATGTCCTAGCTTGTCTGATCTCATTGGAGGAATACTTATTAAAGCAGTGAAATGGTATTGACAGAACTATTACTTAAGTAATGATGTGTCCTAAACATCAAATGTTACAAAGCAACACCATTCAAATAGTGGAAAATGAGGCATTAGACTGATTCCTGGAAGAGGTTGAGGAAACTGATCTATATTCTCTCGAGTTTAAAAGACTGAGAGGTGATCTCATTGAGATATACAAAATTCTTAAAAGAGTTGGACTTGCAAAAGATGTTTTCCCTGATTGGAGGTCAAGAACTAGGAGACACAGTCTCAGAATAAGGGGAACGTGATTTAGGTCTAAGATAAGGAAATGTTTCTTTACTCAGGTTAGTGAATCTTTGGAATTCTCTACCCCAGAGGACTGTGGAAGCTCAATCATTGAACAACTTCAAAATGGGGATTGATAGATTTTCTGATACGAAAGGTATCAAGGGATGGGGATAGGCTGGGAAAATGGATTTGAATTCGATCATCAGCCATGACCTAGAATGATAGGGCAGGCTGAAAGGCTGGATGGCCTCCTGTTGCTCCTGTCTTTCTATGTCTATGATTGGTCTTTGGGAAGTAGATATTTTAGACAGCAGTGGTATCCTGGGGAAAGTCTAATTACTGCTGAGGTAGTTGGTTCTCATTGGATATGAGCGACATGGTAGGGAGCTAGGCTCACTGAAAGAGATCGCATTCTCATGCACCTACTCCAATCATATTGAGTGCCGCCTGAGGATGACCTGTGATCTCCATGGGAACAAATCTTAGGAGCAATCACAAAGTTTGTAAATCTCTGTATGATAGTTGAGTCCATTTGATACCCAGCAAGTTGAAGCCAGTCCAGAGACCTAGATGGATATTGGCTTTCAAGGCTTCCTTGCTTAAGTTATGCTTGATTATGTAAGGTTGCTCTGTCATTTCTTCTTTCACAGGAGGCTTCAGTGTAACTGGAAGTCTCACTTGAGTTGTCCCAGAATCACAGAGATCTATAGATCAATTGTGCACAGATGCACATGTATTAACTACCTCTAAATCCAGCATCAGAGACAGAAAGCTTTTGTATGAATAAGTGAGGGGTTTGCCATTTTTCACAGGTAGAACATATCTCCAAGTCAACAAGTTATGGATTACTGTCTCACTCTGGAACCTTGCTCACAGATCGTAGGTTGAACAAGTGCTGAACTGCCAAAGGTGTCAGACCATGGCAACAACTTCCCTCTCCTGTTGGATCTGAAAGCCCCTAGCACTATTTGTAGAAGACCAAGAGACCTCCCCTGGTGTCCAGTGAATATCTACGCTTTTACCAACCTCACAGAAACCAGTTCATCTGATTGTTACTGAAAAATGCCAGAGATCACAGTAGGACAGACAGTATCCATGGAGAGAAAGCAAGCTAACGTTTTAAGTCTAGATGACTCTACATCAGAGCTGAAATGAAATGTGGAAGGGGCAGCATTTATGCCATAGTTGTGGGGGGGGGTCAGGTGGGTTTGGAGTGCTGGGGGAGAGAGGATGTTGATAGTTCAGATTAAGTGATCATAATGTGAGAACAGCCGAACGATGGTGTGTCTAACTACCAGACTGGAAAGAAGACAGACTCATTGGGATGGAAGGGGGGCAATCCATTCTCCCCCAATACTCCAACACCACCTCCACCTACAACTATTGCATAAAAGCTGCCCCCTCCACACTTCATTTCAGCTCTAATGAAGAGTCATGTAGACTCGAAACGTTACTTGCTGTCTCTATGTAGCTGCTGCCTGACCCTTTGTGATCTCCAGCACTTTTTGTTTTCAGTTCAGATTCCAGCATCTGCAGTAATGTGCTCCCTCATCTGATTGCTAGTTTACTACTATTTCTAGAACTGGATATGTGCAAATTGGCTGGCCCATTGCTTACTTTGCAACAGTGACTACACTTACAATAAATGTATCATGTTGATTATAATGTGCTCGAGGTCCTGGTGAGCACAGGAAAGTTTCTATAAAAATGTAAATCCTTGTGTTTCTTGTGGGAAAACAGCCACCTTCCTTCAAGAGAAGATTTAATGAGAACTAACATTGATGGTTGTGTTGCTGATCAGGAACACAAGATGTATCATGCCTCTGCACTGGAACAAGCGTGCATTCCATGCTCACTCTGCCCTGATCTACATCATATGTCCACCTCAAACAGATTATTTCCTCTACAATAGGTATGCATATCACAGACTTTCAGCATTGTTGCTGCCCATCATTCCTGCACTGGCTTTTCACATGAGCATTGAACCAATCTCCAGTTTTTTGCCCATACCCTTGCACATCATTTCTATCCAAATAACCATCCAATGCCCCTCTTGAATACCTCAATTGAACCTGCCTCCACCACATTTCCAGGATGTACATTCATGTGCTAACTACTTGTTGTGTGGGAATGTCTTCTTTCATGTAACAACCTGTTAAACAGCCCACACCCTGGTTTTGCAAATCACTTTAAATCTATTCCTTCCCATTCTTGTTCCATTTGCGAGCAGGGACGGTTTATCCCTATCTAATCTACCCAGCCTGCTCACAATTTTGAAAACCTCTATCAAATCTCCTCTTAGCCTTCTTCTGTCCAAGGAAGACAGTCCCACCTTCTTTAATCTATCCTCATTACTGAGGTTTCTCATTCCTGGAGCCATTCTTGTCAATCGTATCTACACCCTCTCCAGTGCATTCACATCCTTCTTAAAGTGTGGCATGCAGAAGTGGCGCGCATAATATTGAGATCTAACACATGTCTTATACAAGTTGAACATCAGCTCCTTGCCTTAGTGATCTTAGTGATCTTTCCCCTTATTAATAAAATGGAGGATACCCTATGCCAGTGGATCTCAAACATCTCAGTATAAAGACATATTTCAATGAGAGAAGCAATTCTATGGCACAGCCACTCTTGTTCAGCAGAATTGATTGCTCATAAACATCACATTTTCTTGCCAAATAAAAGCAACTTACTGCGGATGCTGGAATCTGAAACCAAAAGAGAATGCTGGACCTGCTGAGATTTTCCAGCATTTTCTCTTTACATTTTCTTGCCATGTTGGTTACAGTTTTACTCGTGATTTGCAACATAGTGAATAAAACAAGCCAAATAAGGACCAAATACATTCATGTTTCAAAACCACCAGACACATACCCATTTTCAAAATGTATTTTTTTATAACTATTCGTGGACCTAAATCTGTTACAAATAATGTATTCCATTCAGGAGTCTGAGTTTTGCAAATAGTACTTCATATTTGTAACAATGTTTTTCAAAGATATATTTTTAGTGAATAATTCATCTGACATATAACTGAAATGAAATGGATCAGAGCAAAATGTACAGTCAAGTAAATTATCATTTACCAGGTTAGTGGGAAGCCTGTGCTAATTGTAGAGAGCTTCTCGCATTACAGTAAACTGACACTTTCTTCCTATTGATTTGCATAGGACTATCTTGGTGCTTACATTGTCCTCACTGCTGCTCTAGCTTCCATAACATATTCCCATTACTATGGTCTTTCATCTGGTTTAGTGGGATTTGGCCTTACCTATGCATTAACGGTAAGTAGTCCCATTTGCCTTTGTCAGCTATAAACACCCTCCAAATCCTGATACTCCATCTCCTTGGTTGCATTAGGATCATGTCTGATGTTACAATATCCCCCTAATTGGGTCAGAATGCAGATTCAAACTGATCATTTCCAAGATATTTTAATTAGATTTGTATTCAATGCAAAATTAATTGTTGGATCTGTCAGTTATATGGCATTCTTTGGCTTGTTGTTTTATGGCAGGTTTTATCATTTAATCTGCTTTTCAAGGATGTGGTTGACTCTAAACTGCCCCCTGGGTAATTAGAGATGGGTAATAAATGCTGGCCCAGCTAGCGACACCTGTTAATGAATAAACCCGACTCGAAGTCAAATTACACGGAGAGATTAGAGAAACTATGGTTGAAATCCTCAAATCTTATATAGCTAAGGAGTGATTTGATCAATTTTTTCAATGTATTAAGGATAATAGCTAATGGATGGAAGGTTGGCTTTCATGATTCTTGTTCATTCCCAATTATTGAAGTTTCATCTTAGCTGGCCATGCCTTCAGTCTGGAATTCCCTCCCCACACTTCTCAGTCTGTCTACCTCACTTTCGTCCTTAATGTCTCTCCTTAACCCATTCCCTTTAGAATAAGCTTCTGGTAATATAACCTAATGTCTCCTGAAGTGACTCTGTGTCATACTTTATAATGCATTTATGAACTATCTTTAGATATTTTATTACATTAAAGGTACTACATAAATACAAGTTACTATTGTTCACTGTGAAGCACTTTGGGTTGTCCTCAAAGACACTGTTTAAATGATTTTTTTTTTCCTTGTATAGGTTTGTAATTACCTTAACTGGGTAGTGAGAAATCTCGCTGATTTGGAAGTGCAGATGGGAGCTGTGAAGAAAGTCAACAGTTTCCTGAATATTGAGAGTGAAAATTATGAAGGAACTATTGGTATGATTTACAGATAAAATCTATCCTTTGGAACATAAACCTAGAAGTAAAAAGAAATAGCAGAAAGAAGTGTTCCAGTTCCGGTATACTGCAGTACTTCATTTAGCGATACATAAAAATGGACTTCATAAAATTGATATATGTTGATATTCTCTAATTTATAAACATTAAGCACATCAGGTAAAATTTTATAATAGTTATACTGCTGAAACTAATTCTTTTGGCACTCTAATTTGCTTGTTAACTTGCTAATTTGGCAATTCTTTATTTGTGAGCATAGTTGATGGGTAGCCAGGGCTGCATTAGCCAGAGGACGTCACAATTCTATCCTCACCTATTTCTCACTTGCTTGCACTTTCCAGCAGTCCCTGGATACTAACCAGCAGTAGGAACTCAGTAATGTTTTTTAGCCTCCCTTAACCCTACATCTGTTCCAGTTGACTACTGTACACAGGTCAGGAATCTGATATGATGCTTCCTAGTCAATGTGGCTTAATTGCCCCACTGACAGATAAATTTATCATAGAGTCATAGAGATGTACAGCATGGAAACAGACCCTTCAGTCCAACCCGTCCATGCCGACCAGATATCCCAACCCAATCTAGTCCCACCTGCCAGCACCTGGCCCATATCCCTCCAAACACTTCCTATTCATATACCCATCCAAATGCCTCTTAAATGTTGAAATTATACCAGCCTCCACCACTTCCTCTGACAGCTCATTCCATACACGCACCACCCTCTGCGTGAAAAAGTTGCCCCTTAGGTTTCTTTTATATCTTTCCCCTCTCACCCTAAACCTATGCCCTCTAGTTCTGGACTCCCCGACACCAGGGAAAAGACTTTGCCTATTTACCTTATCCATTCCCCTCATAATTTTGTAAACCTGTATAAGTTCACCCCTCAGCCTCCTATGCTCCAGGGAAAACAGCCCCAGCCTGTTCAGCCTCTCCCTGTAGCTCAAATCCTCCAATCCTGGCAACATCCTCTTAAGTTTCACAACATCTTTCTGATAGGAAGGAGACCAGAATTGCACACAATATTCCAACAGTGGCCTAACCAATGTCCTGTACAGCCTCAACATGACCTCCCAACTCCTGTACTCAATACTCTGACCAATAAAGAAAAGCAATACTTCACTATCCTATCTATCTGCGACTCCACTTTCATGGAGCTATGAAGCTGCACTCCAAGGTCTCTTTGTTCAGCAACACTCCCTAGGACCTTACCATTAAGTGTAAAAGTCCTGCTAAGATTTGCTTTCCCAAAATGCAGCACCTTGCATTTATCTGAATTAAACTCCATCTGCCACTTCCCAGCCCATTGGTCCATCTGGTCCAGATTCTGTTGTAATCTGAGGTAACCCTCTTTGCTGTCCACTACACCTCCAATTTTGGTGTCATCTGCAAAAGTAGAGGTGTGTAGTTATTCTATTTCACACAAAATCTATTCTTGTTTGGAGCTCCCCTACGTAAGGGGGAGATTCCACAATTCCATGCCCAGAGAGGAACCCCTTTCCCAGGAAAACTGTACAGTAATAGTTCTGAGAAAGAATCTTCTTGGATTTGAAATGTTAACTCTGTTTTTCTCTCCACAGATGCCACCAACCCTGCTGAGTTTCTCCAGCACATTTCCGTTTTTATTTCAGATTTCCAGCATCTCAGTATTTACTTTTACTATATTATTACAACACAGTCCATTGTATATTTAGAAATGCAACCAATGTTATAGATACTGAAAACAACAAATGCTGGCAATCACAGTGGATCAGACGGAATCCATGGAGAGAGAGCAAGCTAATGTTTTGAGCCTAGATGATTCTTCGTTAGTATATATTATAGTTATACAGAGTTCTGGTCATACCCTCTCTGAGTATTGCATGGTTCAGTTCAGTTCTGACCAACCTCAGAAACAATATGTATGCCTTGGAGCAGAGATTCATAACAAATGATACTGGGGTCAAAAAGACTAAGTTCTGAGTTCGATTGGTAAACTAGGCTTGAATTCAGTTGTGTATAGTAGATTAATGATGCAGTTGTGCTGTTTAAATTTTCCTGAGATATACTATGGTACCAAAGAATGGTAACGTTGTAAATATTACATTGTTGTTCACAACCATTGAGGCAGACAAAGATGGCAGTCCCAGGCCAGACTGGCAAAGCTTTTAAGACAGTATTACTGGAGAAAATCAACAGCAATTGGGACAAGTTAACTCCATGACTACTCACTCAGTATCCCATTGGGCAGCACTTCAGCAGCAATGTGGAGATGAAAGAAGTAATGAATCATCCAACAATCTAACATAGCTCTCATTCCTGCACACTTATCAGTGAAAATGACATCCATTCAGTAAAGCCATTCAGAACTTTTAAACCTTCTCATGTGTTTAATCTCTTTAAAAAAACGGATGTTACAGGCAGACCATAGCGAAATGCAGCAAGACCCAGACAATATCTAGGCTTGGGCTGAAAAGTAGTAAGTAATATTCACCCCACACAAATGTGAGGCAATGACCATTTCTAATGAGAGAATTTACCATTATCCCTTGACATTCAATGGCATTATCGTCACTGAGCGCCTGCACTTTTGGCACCCCATGTGGTTGCAGAAGGTGGTGGGATATGGATGTTAGCATTCACAAGAAACCACACTGTGCTAACCATATAAATACAGTGGCTACAAGAGCAGGTCAGAGACTAGGAATCTTGCAATGTGCCTCCTGACTCCCCAAAGCCTGTCCATCATCCACACAGCACAAGTCAGGAGTGTGACTGGAATACTCCCCACTGGCCTGGATGAGTGCAGCTCCAACAATACTCAAGAAGCTTGACACCATCCAGCAGCCCGCTTGATTGGCTTCACATCCACTCCCTCCACCACTGACGGTCAGTAGCAACAGTGTGTGCCATCTACAAGAAATTCACCAAGGCTGCTTATACTGCACCTTCTAAATCCACTTCCATCTAGAAGGACAAAAGCAGCAGATACATGGAAGCATTGCCACCTGCAAGTTCGCCTCCAAGCCACAGACCATTCAGACTGAGAAATAACTTGGTTTCTTCAGTGTCACTGAGTCAAAATCCTGGAACTCCCTCTTGAACAGCATTGAAGGGTCTACCAACAGCGGTTCAGGAAGACAGTTCACCACCACCACCTTCTCAAAGGGTGGACAAGTGAGGATGGACAATAAATGCTGACCTACCAGCAACCCTGCATCCCACGCATAAATTATTTTAAAAACAGGTATTGTTCTGGGTTTGTTTTTGAACCTTACCTCTCTCAATTTGCTGGAATTCCTCCAGATCTAAAAACAAGAAAGAGACCACACTGGGAGGTTGAACAATCATAGATTATACAACTCAGTCTGCAGGTGCCGGTTATCATCTGCAATTTCCCTTACGGCAAGTTCTAGAACATAGTGTGTGTCACTTGCCTGAACAGTGGGAGAGAAAGTCAGGAGGCAAGTTGGTCTGAACTGCTTATGTGTGAGTTGATTTAGAATAATTAGCAGTGGATGGAAACAAAGTTCTGAGAACTTGTAAAAAGGCCTGAACTAAGATCACCTGTTTGAGGTTATATATAAGTTCTACATCTTCACTTTTCATCCAGACCCTTCCCAAGTTCCAGAAGACTGGCCACAGCAAGGAGAGATAAAGATTCAGGATCTCTGTGTTCGATATGACCCAGCTCTCAAACCTGTTCTTAAGCATGTCAAAGCCTACATCACACCAGGTCAAAAGGTAATTACAAGAGTCTTTCAAACCTTGTTGTTTAATGGCCCTTGTAAGAAGTTGGAGAACTGTTGCAACCTCATTGTAGACAATGGGGCAAGTACAGCACTGCACAGGGAAATGGAAATGAGAGAGAACCACAGACATCAACCAGGCAAATACCAACAGCCAGGATTAAAGACATTTCAAATTCAAAGCTCGGGTTTGGCTTATATCTCACTGTTGATTTGTATAATATGCTGCGTTGGAGCAACAGATGAACAGTACTGGTAGCTGTTTATTTTGACAGTTTTGAGAGGTATAGATAAAACGTCACTTTTCCCATTAGCAAAGGTGTCAACAATTAAGGGGCATGAACGTAAGGTAAGAGGTAGAATGCTAAAAAGAGGATTGAGGAGCAATCTTTTCACCCAGAGAAATCTTAAACCTACTGACTGAAAGGGTGGATGAATCACCAAACTCTCGTTAACATTGAAGCAGTGTTTAGATACTCATCGGTGTTGTCATCACCTCCAGAGCTATGGACCATGACTGAAAAATGGGGATAATATAGTCAGATCTTTGTTGATTGGCATGGATGTGAAGGCCCCAATGGTGTCTTGTGCTGTAAACATCTATAACACTATGAAAAGGCATTCAGCCATAATCCCACAGATGGCAGTGTCACACCATTGGCTCTTCAGTCAAGGACATGGACCAAATGTCTGAAGCTGTGGTTCATCTAATACTGAGCAGACTGACTATTGCATCATCAGTAGGATAGTCAATAGACAATAGGTGCAGGAGTAGGCCATTCTGCTCTTCGAGCCTGCACCACCATTCAATATGATCATGGCTGATCATTCCTAATCAGTATCCTCTTCCTACCTTATCTCCATAACCCTTGATTCCACTATCTTTGAGAGCTCTATCCAACTCTTTCTTAAATGAATCCAGAGACTGGGCCTCCACTGCCCTCTGGGACAGAGCATTCCACACAGCCACCACTCTCTGGGTGAAGAAGTTTCTCCTCATCTCTGTCCTAAATGGTCTACCCCGTACTTTTAAGCTGTGTCCTCTGGTTCGGCACTCACCCATCAGCGGAAACATGTTTCCTGCTGCCAGAGTGTCCAATCCTTTCATAATCTTATATGTCTCAATCAGATCCCCTCTCAGTCTTCTAAACTCAAGGGTATACAGGCCCAGTCGCTTCAGTCTTTCAGTGTAAGGTAATCCCACCATTCCAGGAACTAACATGTCTCACCACAGTCTAACATGAAAAGCTGAGTAATTGGCCCTATCCACTCTGAATTTTAGAGGAAGAGAGGTGATCCATAAGATTCTGGAAGGGCTAAATAGGATAGATTTTGGATTAGTGGTGCTGGAAGAGCACAGCAGTTCAGGCAGCATCCGAGGAGCAGTAAAATGGATGTTTCGGGCAAAAGCCCTTCATCAGGAATCAGTTCTGATGAAGGGCTTTTGCCCGAAACGTCAATTTTACTGCTCCTCGGATGCTGCCTGAACTGCTGTGCTCTTCCAGCACCACTAATCCAAAATCTGGTTTCCAGCAACAGCAGTCATTGTTTTTTACCTAAATAGGATAGATACTGTCAGGTTCTTTCCCTGCCTGGATAGGCTACAAATGGCCACAGTTTTTGGATAAGGGGACAATGATTTTGGATTGAACAAAGCAGAAATTTCTTCACTCAAAGGATAAATCTTTGGAATTCAACAGGTCCAACAAAAGCCTAGAGGGTTGCAGATGCAACATCAATATATCTATTTAATACCGACATGGAGAATTTTTTTAGATTAGATTACTTACAGTGTCACTGGAAGCAGGCTCTTCGGCCCAACAAGTCCACACCTACCCTCCGAAGAGAAGCCCACCCAGACCCACTCCCCTACATTTACCCCTTCACCTAACACTACAGGCAATTCACCTAACCTGCACATTTTTGGACTGTGGGAGGAAACCGGAGCACCCGGAAGAAACCCACATAGACACGAGGAGAACGTGCAAACTCCACGCAAACGGTTGCCTGAGGTGGGAATTGAACCCGGGTCTCTGGCACTGTGAGGCAGCAGTGCTAACCACTGTGCCACCGTGTTTGGTCTTAAAAGACATTAACGCATACAGAGAGTAGATGAGAAAGTGGAGTTAAGTCTAATGATCAGCTTTGAATTCTGTCCTTTGTCATTCACACCCCACCCTGACACTGACCCTATTTGTAAGTGCACTTTAATATTTGTGCATTGTCCCTTAGTGCCACGTGCTGGTTATCATTAGCCACCTCACATCCCTGCAGTCATGCCTTGTTGTTCCCCCTTCTAAACTTCATCTCACATGAATCCTTCACTTACTCTCACTGTCAGCTATTCCGTTTAAAGCACACTCTACAACCCCACTTAGACAGTTTTCCAGTGTACTGGTCCCTACATGGCACAGCTCCCTTTTTCACTGTAGTGGTGCCAGTGCCTTATTCATCAATGCCTATCATAGAATCCCAACAATGCAGAAAGAGGTCATTTGGCCCATCAAGTCCACACCAACCTTCCAAAGAGTATCCAACCCTCTCTATCCTGTAACCCCACATTTATCGTAGCTAATCCACCCAGCCTGCATGAACCAGGACACTATGGGCAATTTGCCTTTGCCAAACAACCACCTAACCTGTAGTACATCTTTGGACTGTGGGAGGAAACCCGCACAGACACGGGAGAAAGTGTAAAGTCCACACACAAAGTCACCCGAAGCTGGAATTGAACCCGGTTACCTGGTGATGTAAGGCACCGTGCTGCCCAAACTATCTTGCATTTATCTTTCAACCATATGTTCGACTCCTTGATCTTATTTACTCTGGGCCAAATCTCCCAGCTGAGGAAGGATTCTTTTATAACATTTATGTACATTAATTTGTATCAAAAGAGCCATGTCTCTTGGGGGATTTGGGTTCAAACTTCTCTAAAACCACGTTAATTATAAAGTATCAAATGGTTGAGGTTTTGCTCAGTGCAACCAGTGTTTATGGTAACATGGAGAGCCAAAGAAAAATAGATTTCCAAATACCTCTGCACTTATTCAGACACTGCACAAAGGCACATACTTGGTTTTCAGCCAACATTGGTATTGTGGAAAGTGTACAAGGGTTTAATGATATATTTAAAAGACATAAAAATTAGAAGCATTGAAATACAGCTCTGAAGTTCCCATGTTCTTGGTAAAGATCCCACCCAGTGTATTGTTACTTTTCCAACAGTTAATCTTTGCAAAGTATGCCAATTATTTTCACTGCACGCACCCACCTCCCCACCCCCACCCCCACCCCCATTCCCGAATACCAGGATTTGATTGTGAGAGGACAAACAACATCAAAGCAATCGTGACAGAAAAATTAGATGCTAGTCCAGATAACTGATGGACCAAAAATCCTGGAACTCCATCCCCAACAGCACTGTTGGTGTATCCACACCAAATGGTCTGGTACAAGAAGGCAGCTCCCCACCAGCGTCTCAATGGCAAATTATATTGATTGCAATGAGGTCAGCCAGGTGGACCTCATAGAATAGGAGTTCCCTGATTGGGGCTGTTAATCTGGTCCAAACAGAGAGCCCTGGCTGATGGATAATAACAAGAGGGTCAGAGATTCTGCTCACTCAGAGCTGGCTCTGAGGGAGCCTGGTCAGTGCCAAGGACTCTCCACCTATAAATAAAAGGTGATTTGGTAACCAGCCTGTGTAGAGTTATTTCACAAATAGGGATGGGATGGTCAATAAATGCTGGCCCAGCCAGCAACACCAGCATTCCATGAATGAATAATAACATAATAATGTGGCTTTTAATGATATCTTGCATACTAATCTAAAGGGACTAATGGTTGGCTGTATCTTGGTGGATGCAGCCAATCCAACTGAAGAAAACCCATCTTTATATAGTATCTATTCATGATCGTCAGGACATGCGAGTGTGAGCCAATGAAATATTCTTAAAGTGACATTCATTGTCTTGGCACCCAAGAAAGATAATAGCAGATTAATCGATTTGGTGATGATCATTGAGGGATAAATAATTTTAAAATTCAAGATAAAAAAGGCATAAGAAAACTCAATCTGACCCCCATCCAAAAAAGCTGCACCTCTGTAAGTAACGTATTCCCTCTGTAATGCACTTAAGTGACAACCTGGATTATGTATATTTTCACAACATACACCGTACTTTCTCAGAATGTTTTGAAATAAAATCTTTTCCCAGCTTGTCTAATTTGCAACCAAACAAGGTTCTCTGTGTTTAACCTCTTTCACATAAAACCAAGGTTGACACTCCAATGCAGGTAAAAACAAGGACTGCAGATGCTGGAAACCAGAGTCTAGATTAGAGTGGTGCTGGAAAAGCACAGCAGGTCAGACAGCATCCGAGGAGCAGGAAAATCGACGTTTCGGGCAAAAGCCCTTCATCAGGAATGGACAATGCAGTACTAATGGTGTGCTGTATTGTTGGAGATGCTGTCTCTCAGAGGAGTTGGTAAACTGAGGCCCCATCTGCCTTTTCAGGTGAAAGTAAAACATTCCAACATTTCAATTATACAACAGGGTTCTGGTTACCCTGGGAATTCTGGCCACATTTGTGCTTCAGTCAACATCATTAAAAACCGAGTACTCAGTCCTTGGTGTGGTCGGATGGTTATGATTAAATGATTTCTCTTTCTGACTGGCTGACTCTGGTTTCAGTTCCCAATTGGTGAATGAAAGGGCTCCATCAATCTGTAAACTGTACCAATCTCTCAACTGGCAAAACATAAAATACTCAGTCCAAGGTTTGCGTGGAAATTAGTCACAATGTTTCCTATGCTAAAATAATGATGACACTTCAAGAATATTTCATGGGCTGTAAAGTGCTTAGAGATATCGAGGGACAGTGAAAAATGATAAACACAAGTGTCTCTTTTGGTAATGACCTCTCAAAATCTCAGACAGAGTAGACAAGAATCTATCTCACAATGCAGAATAGAAACAAGTGATTTCCATCAATGGAATTCACTGAGCATTCAACATCATTAAATGTAAAATTCCTTTCTTCACTCAATTCACAATTTTGCCATTTGTCACTTTTTTTGTCACACATTTTAATTTTTTTTTATCCTGATTCCCAATCTTCGCGCAATTTTTTGTTTTGTTTCACTACAAATTGATTTTAATAACAGCGGCTGAAGGATATCGGTCAGAATGTAAGAAAATAATTGTCCACATTCCCCATTGCTTTCCTTTATCCTTTCTCCTGAACCTTGAACACAGGAATGATATTTGATATCTCACTTCCAAATTATCACACAATTAATATATCTATTAGCTCCAGTGAACATATCTGTTTTGTCCCTGCTGCGTTAGATTATACAAGCTTATTTTCTGATTGATAAAATTTACACGGTTGACACAAATGAAAAAAAAACACAGTCAAGGTTTCCGTGTACATGTGTGCATTGTGTTTGTTTTCCAGGTTGGGATATGTGGGCGTACTGGCAGTGGAAAGTCTTCCCTATCCCTGGCTTTCTTCAGGATGGTGGATATATTTGAAGGTTAGTCCAGCCATTGATCATGCAGTCTCTCAGTGCTGTCATGAGGTAAAATTTGTGGTAAACCTCTTATTACTGCAAGAAAGCACAACATTCTCTCAGTCACTGATTTACAGCTTAAGTGGGAGTCACCTAGTAGTTGTAATTTATGATTAAATGGTTTCTCTTTCTGACTGGCTGACCCTGGTTTCAGTTCCCAACTGAAGGGTGAAAGGGCTCCATCAATCTGTAAACTGTATCAGTCTCTGAACTGGCAAAACATAAGCAAATAGCTCAAGTAGCATTGAACTCGAGAATGACTTAGACTCTGTGAACAAAACATAATCCATTGTGGGTTTTAACTTTGTGCTTTATATTTACATAATAGGTAAAATCATCATTGATGGGATAGACATCAGCAAGCTCCCTCTTCACACTCTACGCTCCAGACTTTCCATTATTTTGCAAGACCCTGTTCTTTTTAGTGGATCCATTCGGTAAGCAAGCTCTTAACTGCAATGCTGGCTCCATGGACATAAGTGTTCTGTGCTTAGTCTTGGAAAGCAGCCCAGGATATGCCATAAATAGGAATGGTGCAGCTGTTCAGCTGCTATATGTCAAACTGAACATTGCCGTTAACATTAAGCACAGAATCTCATTGCAATGGAAATGTTGAATGTCTGGGAGTTAAGAAGAAAGTTTGATGTAAGAACTGAGAGCACTTCTGCAATTCCTTGGCCCTTTCCAAGTATCTCACAAGGACAGCATCCCTCACCTACTCAAAGTAATCTTGCCTGTCAAAGCCTTTCTACCATGGGTCTTAAAATCTCTGTCACCCAGACCATGTTCTCCTAATTAAGTACTTGTCTAAACTTGGATGGAGATTTGCCAGTGAAACTGAAAGTCATCTTCCTGCTGTCAGGACAAAACAAGAGAGCAAAAAAAAACTATTCATGGTCGATGAGAATGCTGTTCTTTTAAATCGAATAGGTATCAATGACTCTCTGATCGGAAAAACACAATTCATGCAACAATTGACTGAGTTTTTAGATTAGAACATAGAACATTACAGCACAGTACAGGCTCTTCACCCTCGATGTTGTGCTGACCTGAACCAATCTGAAGCCCATCTAACCTACACTATTCCATTTCCGTCCAATGACCAATGCTAGCCATCACCATCTGAGGAAAAAGGCTCTCACTATCCATCTTATATAATCCTCTGATTATCTTATAGTCTCAATTAAGTCACCTCTCAACCTTCTTCTGTCTAACAAAAATAGCCTCAATCCTTCAGCCTTTCCTCATACGACCTTCCCATCATAATAGGCAACATCCTGGCAAATCTCCTCTGCAACCTTTCCAATGCTTCCACATCCTTCCTATAATGCAGTGACCAGAACTGTACACAATACTCCAAGTGCAGCCACAATAGAGATTAACAGACTATGCATCTATTTTCTGTAATTCTCAGTAGAATTTCTATACCATTATCCCATTGTAAAGGATACACCTTGAAATTGATAAAGTGTGTCATTTAATCTCTTTTTTATGAAATGTGATTATGTCTGCAGGAACTGTGTTTGGTTGGAAATCCTATCAGATCGTTTGGCATAGTAGTAAGAGACAGTGAGGAATTTACAGGAGCAAGGGGGTATGATAGATGGCAGTTAGAGGAAGGGAGAACAACCGCAGATACTGTCAGGTAAATGGGTTACCTCCAGGAAAGGTAGGAGAGGGAGGCAGGTAATGCAGGGGTCTCCTGTGGCTATCCCATCTCAAACAAGTTTGCTGTTTTGGGAGACATAGGGTGTGATGGACTCTCAAGGGAATGTAGCACAAACAGCCAAGTTGCTGGTACCGAGACAGACTCTAATGTACCAAGGTTCCAGGCGATCGATTGTGTTAGGGAACTCTCTAGTCAGAGGCACAGACAGAGCGTTTCTGAGGCCAACAGCAAGAAATCAGAATGATGCGTTGCCTCCCTGGTGCCAGGATCAAGGATATCTTGGAAAGAGTGCGGAATATTCTCAAAGGGGAGAGGGGCCAGCAGGAGGTTGTTCTGCACTTTGGAACTAACGACATAGGAAGAGAAAAGGACAAGATTCGGAAGGGAGAGCATAGAAAGTTAGGCAGGAATTTAAAAAGTAGGTCCTCAAGGGTAGTGCTATCTGAATGCATGCTGTACAACTCTATGTCTCTATGACTGTAAGTGCAGAATGCTTGAAGGAACCTATTTTTACAAAATTTACAACATTAGGGTTTTTATCACTTCATATTTGAATCTAATTGATAAGCGATTGATTGCTGTAATTAATCAAGAACTTAATAACAATTTATATTGTATGATTATTGAGAAAGTGAATGAGATAGACTTTGTTAGAATCATAGAGATGTACAGCACAGAAACAGACCCTTCAGTCCAAATTGGCTATGTTGGCCAGGTATTCTAAATCAATCTAGTCCCATTTGCCAACACTTGGCCCATATCCCTCTAAACTCTTTCTTTTCATATACCCATCAGTTTCCTTTTAAATGTTGTAATCGTACCAGCCTCTATCACCTCTCTGGCTGTTCATTCCCTACACATACCACCATCTGTGTGAAAAAGTTCCTCCTTAGGTCCCTTTTAAATCTTTCCCCTCTCATTTTAAACCTATGCTCTCTAGTTTTGGACTCTGCTACCCTGGGGAAAAGACCTTGGCTATTCACCCTATCACGCCCCTCATGATTTTATAAACTTCTCTAAGGTAACAGCTCAGCCTCTGATGCTCCAGACAACAATAGCCCCGGCCTATTCAGCTTCTCCGTACAGCTCAACCCTCCAACCCTGGCAAAACATCCTTGAAAAACTTTTCTAAACTCTCTCAAGTTTCATAAAGTTTTTCCTATATCATAGAGACCAGAATTGAATGCAGTATTCCAAAAGTGTCCACAATGTGGCCTCCCAATATGCACTCACCAATAAAGGAAAGCATACCAAGTGCCTTCTTCTACCCTGTTTACCTGCGACTCCATTTTCAAGGAACTATGAACCTGCACCCTTTCTGTCCAGCAACACTCCCCAGGACCTTTCCATTTAGTGTCTAAGTCCTGCCCTGGTTTACTAAAATGCAGCACCTCACATTTATCTAATCTAAACTCCATGTGCCACTCCTCGGCCCATTTGCCCATCTGATCGATGTCCCATTATATTCTGAGGTAGTCTTCTTCGCTGTCCACTACACCACCAATTTTTTTTGTTATCTAGTGATTGCAGTGGGCCTGTGTTTGCAATACTAACCAGTTCATCTCTCATTCCTGAAGAAGGGCTTATGCCCGAAATCTCGATTCTCCTGCTCCTTGGATGCTGCCTGACCTGCTGCGCTTTTCCAGCAACACATTTTTCAGCTCTGATCTCCAGCATCTGCAGTCCTCACTTTCTCCTAGAATGCAATCAGCCTAAGTTTCCTTAAACATTTTGTTTGAACAGCTTTGGATGTGTGACATGCATCCTTATTATCTCCATTTACCTCTTCCCTTCACAGTATCCAAGGGCCCAAACATACCTTCCGGTTGAAGCAGCGCTTTACCTGCACCTCCCACAACCTAGTCTACTGCATTTGCTGCTCATGCTGTGGTCTCCTCTATACTGGTGAAATGCAGCATAAACTGGGTGACCACTTCATGGAACATTGACAGTCCATCCATAAAAAAGACCCTGAGCTTCCAGTTGCCTGCCACGTTAATGCACCACCCTGTTCTCTGGCCAACATCTCTGTCTCAGGCTTGCTGCAGTGTTCCAGTGAAGCTCAGTGCAAACTGGAAGAACCGCACTTTACCATTTGGGGACCCTCCAGTCCTCCAGACTCAATATCAAATTCAATAATTTTAGGGCCTGAACTCTCCCGTGTCCCAGCCCCCAGCCCCCAACCCCACACACCAGGCCTTGTAATTACATAATCTGCAATTACACACTACCTATTGTTAACCACTAACAGTGTCCATTAACAGCTATTCACTTTCCTAGCCAGGATGTTATCCACTCCTTTGTCTGTTCAGATGTTCTCTCTCTTTAGGCTCTATCTCCACCTGTCTTTTACTCCTTACCCCCTCCCCACACCCTATCCTCTACATATAAACCTTCATGTTCCTATCTACCATCAATGCGAGCAAGGATCACCAGACCTGAAATGTTAACTCTGATGGGGTGGCGGGGTGGCACTGTGGCTCAGTGGTTAGCACTGCTGCCTCACAGCACTAGGGACCTGGGTTCAATTCCAACCCTGGGTGACTGTGTGGAGTTTGCACAATTCTCCCTGTGTCTGTGTGGGTTTCCTCCTACAGTCCAAAGATGTGCAGGTCAGGTAGACTGGCTGTACTAAATTGCCTATAATGTTTAGGGATGTGTAGGTTAGTTGTATTATTTAGGAGTAAATGTGGGATGGGGTTTGGGTGGGTTGCTCTTCAGATGGTTGGTGTGTACTCGTTGGGCCAAAGGGCCTGTTTCTACACTGTAGGATTCTAATTCTAATATCTTTTCACAGATGCTGCCACCGCTGCTGAGCTTTTCCAGCAACTTTGTTTTTGTTATGTCCCTGTTATGTGTGTAAAGTAATCTTTCTATTCCCTTACAATTAAATCACGGTGGCCAAGACACAGAGGAAATTCGACACGAACTAGTATGGGGAAACTAATTAACTTAGCAAAAAAAAAGCCTCTTTAACCAGAGAATAGACATGTAAGTCCTGACGTCACACCATAGCATAATGCTGTATACTTTAATGTGCTTCCCTGAAAGAAGTCTGCCATTATAGTAATGTTGTTAACCCATCTCTAATGATGTTAGCTAAAATAATGGAGAGTATCATCGGAAAAATGTGGCAAATATCCACAGTTTCATCACACAAAATAATTTTGTTACCAGAGGCTATAATGTTGACAATGGATCATGCAAAGTGGCTAAAAAAGAAATCAAGACTCTCATTTACAAAGAACCTTTCATGATCAGGAGATGTTCAAAACACTTCATAGCTTATGAAATTCTTTGAAATGTGGTCTCTGTTACAAATTTTAAAATGTGGCAGCCAATTTTCCACTGCAAAGTCCCACACAAAGCAATGTTACAATGACCAGGTCATCTGTTTTTGTGATGTTGTTTAACTATATACAGTAATATAAAACCAAATTGTAATATTAAAGTCTATTACTTTGAATAAGCACTGATTACATCTGAGTACTCTAATCTAATTATTTTGTGCACTCTAACCGATCCTTTACCAAAATATTAAATTTGATTTGTGCAATGCACAAGTAGGTCAAGTTAATAATCTTCTGTGATACTCAAAAAAACAGTGTTATGCTAAGAAAACATAAAAATATGATGTTGCATTTACAGAACAGAGCAGGCCACTCAACACAATAGGCTTATGCTCCACCTGAACCTCTTCCACCTCTCTTCACCCAACCCCTTTAAAGGTTTCTCTGTTCTGCTTCTGTTCCTTTTGCTGTCATGTATTTGTTTAGTTTTCCTTGAGATGCATACACGTTATTTATCTTAACCGTTCCCTGTTGTAGTGGGTTCCACAGACAAATCATTCTGAGAACTGAATTTCATAAGCACGTAAGAACTAGGAGCAGGAGGCGGCCATCCGGCCCTCCGAGCCTCCTCTGCCATTCAGTAAGATCATGGCTGATCTGTTTGTGGCCTCAGCTCCACTTACCCGCCCTCTTAGTGTAACCCTTAATTCCTTTACTGATCAAAAAATCATCTACCTTAGCTTTAACAACATTTACTGGGGAAGCCTCAACTACTTCACTGGGCAGGGAATTCCATAGATTCACAACCCTCTGGGTAAAGAAGGTCCTTCTCAATTCAGTCCGAAAACTCTCCCCCTAATTTTGAGGCTATGCCCTTTTGTCTGAGTTTTACCCACCAGTGGAAGCATCCTCTCTACTTCCATTTTATCTATTCTCTGCATAACTTTATATACTTCTATAAGATTTCCCCCTGCTCCAAACTTCTAAATTCCAATGAATATAATCCCAGTCTACTCTACTATAATCCTCATAAGCCAACCTCCTCAACTCCAGAATCAACCTATTGAACCTACTGTGCACCTTTTCTAGTACTAGTACATGCTTTCTCAAGTAAGGAGACCAAAACCGCACACAGTACTCCAGGTGTGGCCTCACCAGCACCAGCAACATAAACTTTTAAACTCAATCCCTTTGGCAATGAAGAACAAAATTGCCTTCATAATTACCTGCGTACTACAGACCGACTTTCTGTGATTCATGCACAAGGACACCTAATTCCCTCTGTACAGCAGCGTGCTGCAATTTCTTACCATTCGAGTAATAGTCTTTTTTACTGTCATTCCTACTGAAATGGATGACTTCACATTTATTAACATTGTACTCTATCTGATAGATCTTTGCCCACTCACTTAAATGGTCTATGTCCATTTGCAAAGTTTCGCAGTCCTCCATACACTTTGCTCTACCACTCATCTTAGTGTCATCTGTCAACTTTGACACACTACACGTGGTCCCCTCCTCCAAATCATCTATGTAAATTGTGAATAATTGCAGTCCCAGCACTGATCCTCGAGGCACACCACTAGTCATTGATTGCCAACCAGTACAGCACGCATTTATCCCCACTCTTTGCATCTGTTTATTAATCAATCTTCTTTCCATGCTAATACATTGCCCATAACCCCATGCATCTTTATCTTGTGCAGCAGCCTTTTGTGCGGCACCTTGGCAAATGCCTTTTGGAAATCTAGATACGCCACATTTACTGGGTCCCTGTTGTCCACTGTGTTTGTAATGTCTTCACAGAATTCTAAAAGATTAGTTAAGCATGACCTGCCCTTCATGAACCCATGCAGCGTCTGCTCAATGGGACAGTTTCTATCTATATGCCTTGCTTTTCTTCCATGATAATAGACTTAAGCATTTTCTCCACTACAGATGTTAAGCTAATAGGTCTATAATTCCCCTTCTTTGATCTATCTCCCTTTTTTAACAGTGGTGTCACATGTGCTATTTTCCAATCTGCTGGAACTATCCCAGAGTCCAGCGAATTTTGGAAAATTACCACAAGTGCATTTGCTATTTCTCCTACCTTCTGTTTAGTACCCTGGGATGCATTCCATCAGGCCCAGGAGACTTGTCTACCCTTAGCTCCATTACCTTGCCTAACACTACCTTTTTTGTGATAATGATTGTTTCCACGTCCTCATCTGCCTTCGTCTCTTTATCAGTTACTGGCATGTTATTCATGTCCTCCACTGTGAAGACTGATACAAAATACCAATCAATGCCTTGGCCATTTCATCATATCCCATGACTAAATCCCTCTTCTCACCCTTTAAAGGACCAATGTTTACTTTAGCCACTCTTTTATTTTGTTTTGTATATTTATAGAAGCTTTTGCTATCTGTCTTTATATTCTGAGCTAGTTTATTTCTCATAATCTAGCTTACTTTTCTTTATAGCTGCTTTGTGGCTTTCTGTTGACCTTTAAAGCTTTCCAAATCTTCAAGTTTCCTGCTGATCTTGGCCACTTTGTATGCCTTCTCTTTCAGTTTGATAGCCTCCCTTATTTCCTTAGACACCCATGGCAGATTACCCCTTTTCCTACAATCCTTTCTTTTCACTGGTATATTCTTTTGCTGAGCACTTTGAAAAATTGCTTTGAAAGTCCTCCACTGTTCCTCATAAAGTCCCATCATAAAGTTTTTGTTTCCAGTCTACTTTAGCCAACTTCTCCCTCATCCTATTGTAGTCTCCCTTGTTTAAGCACAGGACCCTGATATTGGATTTTATCTTTGCACTTTCCATCTGTATTCTAAATTCAACCATACTGTGATCACTTCTTCCAAGAGGATCCCTACCTATGATGTCATTAATTATTCCTGTCTCATTACACAGGACCAGATCGAGGATAGCTTGCTCCCTTGTTGATGCCATTGCATACTGTTCAAGAAAAGTATTATGGATACATTCAATGAACTCCTCCTCATGGCTACTCTGACTGAGCTGGTTCGACCAATTGCCATTTTTTTAAAGATTTCTTACAGTGTGGAAACAGGCCCTTCGGCCCAACAAGTCCACACCGACCCTCACCCACCCAGACCCATTCCCCTGCACCTAACACAACAGGCAATTTAGCATGGCCAACTCACCTGACCTGCATATTTTGTTTTGGACTGTGGGAGGAAACCAGAGCAAACCCACGCAGACATGGGGAGAATGTGTAAACTCACACAGTCAGTCACCTGAGTTGGGAATTGAACCCGGGTCTCTAGCGCTATGAGGCAGCAATGCTAACCACTGTGCCACCGTGCCACCTATGTAGATAAAAATCCTCCATATTAGAATTATTAATAACTGTCTAGTAGTCAAGGCCGATATCTTTAGATTCTCAGCCATAGGTGGAGACCCCTTCTCTACGTTTATATTGCTATTGGAGCCATTCAACGTGCATTTGTCTCCATCCCAGTTGGTCACCCAGTTTTTCCAAAGCAATTGTAGTACTCATAGCAAACAACTGCATTGAAATTCAGCTAAAAGTTTCTCAACTGCTCTGTTTCAATGGGCATTTCTTATCATTATGGAGTATCACTTAACTGATGTAGAAGAGACATGAATTACTAATCTTTCCAGAAAGTTGCATTCTCTCACCAGTTCCGTTTTACATTCTGGGATGCCTTTCTCTCAGAGAGGAGTATTTTAAAATTATGAATAGGTTTGACAGGATAGACATAGGGAGAATGTTTTCACTAGAAGGGAAGGCCAGTACTAGGGACCATAATAAAAGATAGTCACAAATAAGTCAGAGGAAAACTGCATAATCCAGAAAGTATGTGGAATGTGCTGCCACAAAATATTAATGGAGATGACTATCAAGGGGACATTTAAGTGGAAGTTAGATGAACACATGAGGGAGAAAGGAATAGATGTTGAAAAGATTCCATGCGAAAAGGGTGCTGGGTGGCTCTTGTGGGATAGGAATTCACCTGCTGGAAGGAATGATTTGATTCTGTAACCATTATCACTACAGAATGGCAAGGCATAAGTGACATGGCATGGTGGCTCAGTGGTTAGCACTCCTGCCTCACAGTACCAGGGTCCCAGGTTCAATTCCAGCCTCGAGCAATTGTCTGTGTCTGCGTGGGTTTCCTCTGGGTGGTCTGGTTTCCTCCCACAGTCCAAAGATGTGCACGTTAGGTGAATTGGTCATGCTAAATTGCCCATAGCAACAGGTGTATTAGACAGAGGATGGTGGATTACTCTTCAGAGGGTCAGTGTAGACTGGTTGGGCTGAAGGGCCTGTTTCCACACTGTAGGGAATTTAATCTAAACTCACTCCAGCCTATTTCTAATATGCTCTCTTTATGTGTGACAACTTTGAGATTGTGGAATGTGAAATTGGCCTTTTGAACTACATAATTTTGGTCTCATAATTTTGTATACCTCTATAAGGTCACCTCTCAGCCTCCGATGCTCCAGGGAA
The DNA here is from genome assembly GCF_004010195.1 of Chiloscyllium plagiosum. Taxonomy (NCBI): domain Eukaryota; kingdom Metazoa; phylum Chordata; class Chondrichthyes; order Orectolobiformes; family Hemiscylliidae; genus Chiloscyllium; species Chiloscyllium plagiosum. Next base: position 7,971,469 of record NC_057732.1, read on the forward strand.
AACAGCCCCAGTCTGTTCAGCCTCTCTCTGTAGCTCAAATCCTCCAACCCTGGCAACATCCTTGTAAATCTTTTCTGAACCCTTTCACGTTTCACAACATCTTTCCGATAGGAAGGAGACCAGAATTGCAACAATATTCCAACAGTGGCCTAACCAGTGTCCTGTACTGCTGCAACATGACCTCTCAACTCCTGTATAACTCAGTACTCTGACCGATAAAGGTAAGCATACCAAACGCCTTCTTTCACTATCCTAACTACCTGCAACTCCACTTTCAAGAAGCTATGAACCTGCACTCCAAGGTCTCTTTGTTCAGCAACACTCCCTAGGACCTTACCGTGAAGTGTATAAGTCATGCTAAGATTTGCTTTCCCAAAATGCAGCACCTCGCATTTATCTGAATTAAACTCCATCTGCCACTTCTCAGCCCATTGGGCCATCTGGTCCAGACCCTGTTGTAATCTGAGGTAATCCTCTTCACTATCCACTACACCTCCAATTTTGGTGTCATCTGCAAACTTACTACCTGTACCTCTTATGCTCGCATCCAAATCATTTAGTAAATGACATAAAGTAGAGGACCCAGCACCGATCCTTGTGGCACTCCACTGGTCACAGGCCTCCAGTCTGAAAAACAACCCTCCACCACCACCTTCTGCCTTCTACCTTTGAACCAGTTCTGTGTCCAAATGGCTAGTTCTCTCTTTATTCCATGAAATCTAACCTTGCTAATCAGTCTCCCATGGGGAACCTTGTCGAAAGCCTTACTGGAGTCCATATAGATCACATCTACTAGCTCTGCCCTCATCAATCCTCTTTGTTATTTCGTCAAAAAACTCAATCAAGTTTGTGAGACATGATTTCCCACGCACAAAACCATGTCCTTGCCTTTCCAAATACATGTACATCCTGTCGCTCAGGATTCCCTCCAACAACTTGCCCACCACCGACCTCAGGCTCACTGGTCTCTAGTTCCTTGGCTTGTCCTTACCACCCTTCTTAAATAGTGGCACCACGTTAGCCAACCTCCAGTCTTCTGGCACCTCACCTGTGACCTCCTTAATTCTATTTGCCAAAACTATCTCATGTCCCTGTTTTGCTCTCCTGATTTCCCTCTTAAGTATACTCCTACTTCCTTTATACTCTTCTAAGGATTCACTCGATCTATCCTGTCTATACCTTACATATGCTTCCTTCTTTTTCTTATCACTTTCAAAGTAATAAAACATTTCAAAATCTTTTCAGGTTTTCCTTGTTCAAATAATGTTGTAATAAAGGTAGGGTAAATAAAAGCAGACCCAGACCCAGAAATGAAGAAATGTGCATCAAAACTGGGAATGTGGATAATCAAAGGAACACTGGACTATATACATGTGGATTCTCCACATGTGGTAAACATCAGGGAGCTGGAAAAAAGTAATTCAAGCTTGACTTTCTCACTCAAAAGGTCGAAGGACTGTCTGTACAGAAGTTGTTCTCTCGTAGATTTTGAGATCTCACCTACATTTTGAATTGCAAAGAAGACAAAAATTGCATTAAATCTCATTTTGTTGGTTTTTGGTACCTGCTTTCAAAATGGAGCATGAAGATGGAGATCCTCTACTTAGCATGTACACAGAAAAAACAAATTAAGTTAGTATATAATTATAGTGATATTTTACAATTTTCTTTCAGCTTTAACTTGGATCCAGAGTGCAAGTGCACTGATGACAGACTCTGGGAGGCATTAGAGATAGCTCAACTAAAGAACATGGTCAAATCGCTGCCGGGAGGGTTAAGTACGTCTGCACAACTGCATAAAACTCTTCATAAGACGCTGGAATTAAAAATATCAAGGATGAGGTTTGATGTTTTAATGCTGATTCTCATAAGTACAGACCCCTGGCATTTGTTCAGTTTATTTTATCCAGAACCTCATAAGTCAGCTGTCCTATTGCTCATGACAAATGTTAGTTACCCTCTCTTGCAATTAAACAGCAAAATATGATCCCAAAAATATTTTGGATCTTGTTTCTTGTTTTGTTTTTCCATGATTTTTGTACCACACAAACTCTTCTGTTTGGCACTGCCCAGGCCATAGATCTCTCCTTAACTGATGGTGGAAGCTAAGGAATATCAGATCAGCAATGATCCCATTGAATTAGAGAACAAAGAACAAAAAGATCAAAAGGGAAGTACAGCACAGGAACAGGCACTTCGACTCTCCAAGCCTGTGCCGATCATCTTGCCCTAACTAAACTCAAAAACAAACCTTCTGCCCTTATTCAGTCCATATCCCTCTATTCCTTCCCTATTCACGTAACCATCCACATGTCTCTTACATGTCACCAATGTGCCAGCTTCCACCACCTCTTCTGGCTCCTACCACGTTCTCTGTGAAAAACTTCCCTTGCACATCTCCCATGAACTTACCCCCTTTCACCTTGAACCTGTGCCCCCTTGTCATTGAAATTTCAACCCTGGGAAAAAGCCTCTGACTCTCCATCCTATCTATGCCTCTAATGATTTTGCAGACCTCTATCAGGTCTCATCTCGGCTGCCATGGTGACCAAGACTGCATACAATACTCCTATTGAGGCCTAACAAGGGTTTTAAATTGCTGCAACACTGTTTGCCAACTCTTGTACTCCATGCTCCTGCTGGTAAAGGTAAGCATGCCATATACCTTCTTAATCACCTTGGCCACTCGTGTTGCTTAATTTAGGGATCTGTGGACCTCCACACGCAGATCTATCTGTATGTTAATGTCCCTAAGGGTTCTGCCATTTACAGTATAATTCACACCTAAATGTGATCTTCTGAAATGCATCACCTTGCATTTGGCTGGGTTAAACTCCATCTGCCATTTCTGTGTGCACGTCACCAATCTATCTATATCCTCTTGTATTCTTCCACAATTGTCGGTACTATCAGCAACTCCACCAATCTTCGAGCAAGAGTAGACTTGATGGGCTGATTGGCCTAATTCTGCTCCTACACCTTATGCTCTTGTCATACTTCATTTAGACCTTTTGATATCACAAGGTAAAACAAGGTAAAAGTTTAATATTCAGTAATATTAACAAGTAATAGCGATGATATCTCGTGAGACTTGAACTAGGGTATTTTAGAATTCTTTCCTGGGTTGCGGGGGATTGTTGGCTCAGACAGCGTTTAATGCCAATCCCTAGCTGTCCTGGAGAAGGTGGTGGTGAGCTGCTGCCTTGAACCGCTGCACTCCATGTTGTGTAGGTAGTTCCACAATGTTGTTAGAAGTGAGTGCCATAATTTTGACCCAGCACCACTCAAGGGACAGTGCTACAGCTCCAAGACTGAATGGCGTTCAGCTTGGAGAGGAACTTGATCTCTTTCTTTCATTTACTCTCATGCACTTTACAGACAAAACCTAAAATGAATAACATAAATTGTAATAGAAATCCATTTCATACATGTGTAAGACAGCAACAGCATCAAGAATTTGCATTTATGTAGCACCTTTAGTGCAATAAAAATATCTCAACGATACTTTATTGAGCACTGCCAGGTGTAATTGATACCCAACCAAAGGAGGCAGTGTGAGGACAGTTAATGTGGTGAACATCTTAAAGGTAGCAAGACATGGAGAGGCAAAGAGATTTACGCAAGGAAATCTAGACCTTTAGGGTTGTGTGCATTGTGCTAATAAAACTCCAAATGGAAAATAAAATAATCTGGACAGTGAGTTTTCAATAAATATATGCCTATAGCACAAAACTGCCCCTAATTTTCCTAACTGATGGCTATAGCCAGGTCGGACTGACCAGTGCTGGGAAGTGTCAGTGACAAGGCCAACAGTATCTGTGACCATCTCCCCGGAGAGACTCCGTCTCCTTCGGCACTGGGTTTCAATCATCTCCATATTGCTCCATCATCATGTTCGATCCTGTGTTGAAGGTTTGGCTTCCATTATTCCACTTCACAGCTGTGCTGAAAATATGATTGTAAGGACCTGCAGGAGATTTTCTTCATGGATGGGTAGTCACCCGGATTGTGATTGGCAATAATGTCTGCTCTTTTTCAGGCCCCACTTCTTTGCAACCTTATGGGGTTTCAAACATTGAACCTTTAAAATTCCCATGGTGTGGTGAAAATTGGAAAAATGCCACCATTCTGAAGTAGAGGGCTTTTATCTGAGTATGGGTCATGTTGTGAGTTTTACCGTACATAATGCAGTGTTAAACTTGACCTGAGTTTTGCTTCATTCTGATGTTGAGCAACTGGCCTGGATTATATTCCACTTCTGAACATTAAAATCAACATCTTGTCCTTGCATACAAAAAAAGGAACCTAGCCGACGGCCTGAACTTGAGTACAAAGTCTAGGTGAAAACTTTAGCGCGGTACCAAGGGAGTGCTGCACGGCTGAGATTTTATCTTTCAGATTACAGGTCATTCTTCTATAATGTGACAATTGTGTCCTTCTGCAATCTCGCACTATAGAAGGTCACACTGTGGAAAAATGCTGGTCAAAATCGTGCTATAGAAGATCACTTTACCTGTTCAGTAGAAAGTTTACTTTATCCAAACAACGTCCACAATTCATCAATCGCGTTATAGCCAACTTGCGCTGATGAAATGCGCATTACAGCAGAACAACCTGTACCTGTTAATTTAAGTCCCATTTTGTTTGGTGAATATAGAATATCCTGTAGGTATAGCAATAGCATTATCCCAGAGACCTAGCTAACATTTATCCAATTGTGCATTGCTTGTCTGATGCATCTGTCCACACGCCAGTGCTCACATTTGAACAGTAATTCATTCTGGACATGTTTTGAAGCCATAAAGTCATATGTACGAATGCAAGTTCTTTCCTACCACAAGGCACCTTACGAATCATAGTAAATTACTGACACAGTTCATCATTTTGAAACTAATGGCCAGTAAAAGGCCAACCGTGGAACACTGTGTTGCACAGCCTGAGCAACTTGACCTATAGTTTTAACATGTAAATCCAGTCCCTTTGTTACTTTTGCAGATGCCATGGTAACTGAAGGTGGAGAGAACTTCAGTGTTGGGCAGAGACAGCTCTTCAGTTTAGCCAGAGCATTTGTCCGGAAGAGCAGCATTCTGATCATGGATGAGGCTACAGCATCCATCGACATGGCCACAGTAAGTTAGAACAGACCAGCAGTTCACCATCACACAATACCAAACATAACTTCATCAATAGTTACAAGGCTACAAATTATTTTCTTTCTTGTACATGCATAAATATTTCAAAGAAAACAAAAATGTAAGAGGGTGCAATTGTTTAAAGTACCCTGCTCTTCTTAGATTTATCCTGACTTTTAAACATCCACTACGTGGAGCATTCCTTTCAAACAAAGAGGGACAACATCTCTTAACTAATGTAAGAACTGTCCCATACCAAGAAATCATGCTATGGTTGAGGAGTTTACATAATGCAAACAAGTCCACAAAGCTGGGAATTAAACACTTGGAGGTATATAATTTGTCAAAAGGGTGCCATTAATACTCATATAGATTGGGGAAATTCAAAATCACTACAAAAATAAATTAATGAAATGGATTTGGGACAGTCTCCCAGAACATTATATTGTGGATCCAACTAGGAATGAGGTTATTTTGGATCTGGTAATGTATAATGACACAGGTCTAATAAATGATCTCAAAGTCAAAGATCCTCTGTGGAACAGTGACCATAATATGCTAGAATTCAGATTGAGACTGAGAAATTTACCTTGGAAATGACTGTGCTGAACTTAAATAAAGGTTTTCACAAAGTAATGATGGCAGAGTTGGCAGGAATAGAATGGGGAAGATTTTAACAGAAAAGATGGGTAATGAACAATGGCAAGCATTTAAGAAATTAGTTCATTACCCACAACAGGATAGATATTTCAATGAGGAAGAAAAGTTCTAGGGAGAGGATAAACCAACCAAGGAAGTTAAGAATTATATGGTCTGAAAGAACAAGCATATAATGTGGCAAAGATTAGTGGTAGACCAGAGGATCAAAAAAGTTTTAAAAAATAACAAAAGTTGACCAAAAGAAAAGAGGGAGAAAATAGACTGAGGGTAAACTAGCAGGTAACATAAAAAAGCATAGTGAGCACTTCTTTAAATATATGAAAAGGAAGAGAGAGGCTGCAGTGAGGATGGACCCCTTAAGGAACGAGATTGGGAAAGAAGTAAATAAATATTTTGCATCAGTCTTCACAGTCTAAGACACAAATAGCATTCCAAGATGCTAAATAATCAAAGGGCAAAAGTGGCAGGGAATGAAGTGGAAATAAAAACATTAACTATCACAGGAGAAAAAACTGCTAGGAAAAGTAACGGGGCTAAAGGCTGACATGTTTCCTGGATCTAATAGTTGTATCCTAAAATATTAAAGGAAGCAGCCATAGAGATAGAGGTTGCACTGGTAGTAATCTTTCAGGCATCCTTAGATCCTATGTCTTAGGGTCTTAAAGTAGTTTACTAGGATCCACTGCCTAGATTGGGGGTTTTGTGGTGCAGTGCTTACCTCTTGTTAGAAATTCTCAATTCAAGTCCCATGCCAGGATTTGTTGGCTTGTGCTACAGCTAAACTTGTTGATTATCAACCTATAAATCCTTCAATCTGCCTGATAGTAGGTGGTAAGAGTGTCAGAATCTCCCGGTCACCTATCCTGACAAAGGCAGTGGCAATTCACTGTACCGCTTTACCCACAACCATGGACCAAGTCCATAATCTGGAAAGGAGGACAGGAGAAAACAGGTGTACAGACTGGGTCAACATGGATTTTATTTCTGACACTGGATTCCAAAGCACTCCCTGAAATTGCAATCCCTGAAAGAGTCTAACCATGAACAGGATCCTATTTGAGTGGTCCCATGAAGCCAGAAAATTTGTGTTCCATAAAACAAGATCTGCGCAATATCATAGTGAAGCCATTTTTGCAGGCACATTTCTAAACTAATTCTTTGCAACTTTTGTTTTCCAGGAGAGCATTTTGCAGAAAGTAGTAATGACAGCCTTTGCTAATTGCACTGTGGTGACAATTGCAGTAAGTACAAGTAATAAATTTTATATTTTTGTACTGTTATATTTATATTCAAACTTCATGTTTTTCCTCATTTTTGAAGGATTGACTGTTGTCAATCTTTGAATATTTTTGAATGTGTGAAGTTTACAGTTTTCTTCTTCAGCGTTGTTTTACATTTGTTTGTCTCTATAGTTTTTTTAATTGTCTTATTTAAAGGCAATCTCTAGGTAAATGAGGGCATTATCTTCCATCAATGATCCAGGGTTATCACAGCATTTTTATTTTAAAAATCTCTAAGAATGGGATATAAATTGGGGAATATCTGCCTCATATTATATCACTGTACTTTTTACTGAAATTCCATAAATAAAAATTAGATCAAAAGGGAACTTTTCGTGGGAAGCATCTATTCTCAATGACATCAGACTTAGCAAGAGAGAGATGTCATCTCAACTCAGCAAGGCAAAAAATATAACTTTCATCTTCAACTTTGTCCACAGGGAGAGTATATCATGATTTCATGTCCTTTGAAAACTGTGAATGTTTAACAATGTGAACTTCAAGCACAGGAAGTTTTGCAACAGGATCACAGCAAATGAAAACTATCCTTAACTTCATCAGATAGAATAAGTCAGAGAAAGCACTGTACTGTCAGCATGGTATATTTTGTTGGTGTGTAGGGGTGGGTTGGGTGACAAGTCACCAGCCTATCTTTCCTCTGCCCTATTGGCATTAAAGGAAACAAGAATCAGGAGAGATTTTGCCATTTTGCACTATCATGGTATAAAGGTTTAGCCGAGTGAGAGAAAAAAAACGCAAAATGTTGAATAACATAATTAAATAAACTATTTGAATAAACATGGCAGTCAATATCATAAGATCAGTGGAATAGAGGGAGACTTTTAAAACCCAGAATTGGAAAACTACATACTCTGTGTGGTAGCCAATACTAAGTAGCATTTTGGATTAATTCAGTCTACTAGTCAGTCCATAGCTGTGAAGGAATACTCCCCTAAGTCAGATAGTGTCCTGTGATTTTTCATAACTGTAGTTTAACTTTGTTTATTGCTGCTTTAAGTTTCTGACATATTTTGACAATCTTGCTTTCGTTGCTTTATTCACATGATTATTCCTCTCTCTCGTTCTCTCCTTCACTATCACTATCATTCAATTGTTGTTTTTCTCTGCTGTTTCTCCTTGCAGCATCGTGAGACTTCCATTCTGGATACAGACCTAGTGTTAGTCTTTTGCGAGGGTATTTTAGTGGAGTGTGATGCTTCCTCAAAGTTGCTCTCCCAGGAGGAGAGCAGTTTTGCCTCTCTGGTGACATTCAACAAGTAGAGGAGTCCAGTGTACACTATTGGCACAGAGTCCAGCTCTTGGGTTGGTAGGCTTGATGGATACTGGCATTAGCTGTGCACACCAGCAATTTTGAGCTTCTTTGTTTTTCCACTGGAACCTTCACACAAACACGCAAGCTTTCTGTGTCTCGAGTGCCAAAGTTGACATGGTGATGTTGCATAGCTTTTGTACTTTGAGATCTGCACAGCTTTTTTCATTCAAGACATTGGTTAACATCTTATTTAAGAAACAAAATTGTGCTTTGACTTTCATTTGTTAATCACATCCTAACCTGATCATAACAAAATGAGCTGTTAACTGCTAAACTTGAGTCCTCAAATATATTTTTTGGATATTTGCTGTCACTATGTTCACATCTGGTATTTGACTGTTGCAATACTGTTATGTATAATAATCAGCTTTGATTTTTATTAGAAGGCCATGTTGAAAGGTAAATAGTAGCACTTGAAGCACATCACAGGCACAAACAGTGGTAATTAGAATTCCTTTGGCTCATCAGTAAATTTGCTCTCAACTTCATTGATCGATAGGTCTTCAATTTATTATGTTCCTTCTGCATTTGCTGATTACAAAATGTGATTTCTGTAAGCAAACACTATTTAAACTAATTAAACTGCTTTCACATTAATTTGATGCATTGACATGGCAGAGCCCACATTCACAAGGGTTTTATCCCTTGAAACAGACAGAGGAGCCTTTTCCTCTGGGTGCTAAGTGTATTAAGAAAATAGATTTCAAAATCGAAAGTGAACATTAAGTGGAAGTAGACTTGAACTAACTTGTGTCTTGTTGTCAGCTTACAAAGGAGAGTCAAAGGCTGTCAAACTTCTGATAGAGTTCAGTTTTAAATAATATTATGCAGCTTCATCTGAAGGAAGTGGCAATTGAGTTCTGGACTTCCAGTTAGAATGAAGATTCACTATTTCAAGTGGACCTTACAGTTACAAAAGTAATTTTATTGCTGGGTCAGGTAGCCCTGACCGAGTCCAGCTCTTGCTAGCATCTCTGGTTTAATGTGATTTCTTTTAAACTAAATACAGTTTCCAACAGCCAGCTCTGACATGACCCAACGCTCACTAATATCCCATTAACTTGAATGAACTTACTGCTGGAAATCAGCCTGTTTCAGTTGGAGAAGATAGACCTATTTGACTAATGATACTGAGAGTGCCAGATTTTCAAATGTGTTTGAATAAAATACATTTGAAATTCATACACAAATGAGTGAACTTACAACTGGTCAGTTAAAGCCATCTAATTAAGTTATACTCTACTATCTGGTGCATACAATGGACTTTAGAAATGCTTCCTTGGCCAATTCCAATCAAGACCAGTCCACAGCTCCTGACTGATCAAGTATTAACCAGATAATGTAGCTACATGCCAGTTTAGTTGCATGGGAAATGTAAAAATGACAGTGTTACACTCACATAATCGGAAAGGTGGCCCAGTGGTTTTGGTACAGGAGTCATGACTGGGCTGATTGGCAAACTGCAACTGAGTTCAGTGAGCAGGGGCTGAGAAACAGAAGCAAACCACAAATGCTGCTGGAATGTAATTCAAACCCCACTGCTTCACTAAGGGAAGGGAAAAGGACCTGTCTGATCTACCCATGTGATTTCAACACTTGACTCTTAATCCCTCAGAAATGCCTAACAAATGCTGCCTTGCTAGAATTGGACAAAACTGGCTAAAGTAACATTTGGGCACTCACCCTTCTGACTGGCAGACATTAAACATGGCAGAAGTAAATGATACCAAAGTGGGAGCAGGCTTGATGGGCTGACTGACCTCCTCCTGTTCCTCAGTTCCTAACTGGAACATACAAAAATTAAATCCACAGGATCAGTTTTGCCAGTCAATACTATTTGAGGTAGATGTGGCCCTTGAACGTTTATGTTGAGAAACCACAAGGTGACTCCCATAAATACTAAATTTCTGAAAATGGAGAGGTGTGTGAAATGCAATGTCCTCACAAATAAACCCTGCCTAATAAGGTAAATAAGTAAGTTAAGCTTTATCACTTAGCATTTTGTAATTTCTACTACTTTTGTGTATATGGGCCAAAGTATTCCTGCACTAACGAGGTGTGAAACTAACATTAAATACAGACTAAGTGTATAAAGGGGGACAATTTTCTTAATGCTGCCACTGGCTCCCAGTCTCTCTGTGCAGGAGTACTTACCCTCAAATTGTGAACCACTTCCCTTAAGTATCGGTTACACAGTTGGTATAGAGCCATGGATTTCCAATTTATATGTTCCTGCTGAGTAAGAATCCTTGCCAGAAGAGCATATTGAGAAAGTTGTCCCTCACAGAAGTAAATTTTCTCTGTGAATTTGACACATTTCAGGACACGGTGTTCTCTATTTATAAGTGCTAATGTGGGCATGCTGCATTTTTAAGCTTAACATTGTTATGATAAGATTTATAAATCTGTGATTGATGTAAGACATAGAAACTTGAACTTTGTTGTCACTTTTAACTCACAGCTACTGTTGGTTGGATGATCTTGTTTTAAGTGTTTCAGTGCATTTAATCCCCAGGTAAGTCAGGTACAGATCACCAATAATCTACTTGGAAGACAGAACAGGTTTGACAGACAGAGTGACCCACTCCTATTCCTACATGCTCCTTTTTTAGAATTGAGTAAGGGTGGTGATCCACAATACTCATGTAAGTAATCGTCCAGATTTTGTGATAGCAGTGATAGGGAAACTATTGGCTCTCACTCGATATTATATCTCTGAAATTGACAGCAATTTCTGAAGTGTGCAGTTGCGCAGTAAAATGGGGGAAATCCAAAAGTTTCTGTCCAAAGGTTTCACATTTCACTTTTATGTTTTGCCATAGGATGCACTGCTGAAGTACCTGCAAACCGCAATGTTTTGAAATCACTGTATTGGTGAAAACATGATCTTTTTACACAATTAGTATCACTGTCAAAACCCTTGGAAAAAGTTGCACCTTGTTAAATGAGATGTAATTGAGTTTTAAACAGAATATCAACTTCATAATTACTGATGAATAGTTTCACTGAATGTTTTACGCATTAATTTTATATATACAGAATGTCAAATTTCTTTATGATACAAAAATTTAAAGACTTTTATAATGTATTCTATGATAGTGTCATATTTATTTATCACACTCTTTAAAATTTAATTAAAATTGAAATATTCAGCATATTGCCTACTTATTTTTACTGATTGTCAGAAGACTTCAAAATGATTGGCTGCTTATCATTTTTATGACATCACTGCTGCTGGATGCCTGTCAATCCCATTTACATGGAGCCAGATTCAAAGCAATGTCTGGAAAGTGGAAATCCATGTCATGGAGATCACTAAATAGTTTAAGAGCAAATGTTATTTGAGGTATATAGTGATTAAGAGCATGCTGTCTCTTTATCACTAGCCATAGTTATGGACCATGACGATTGCATTTTGACCAGTTCAGTGAACCTAGGCTAAATCCTAAATTGCTGTTTGTCTTTTTCTTCATCTTCCTGCAGCATCGTGTACACACCATACTAACTGCCGACCTGGTTATCGTAATGAAACGGGGAAACATTCTTGAATATGATAAACCTGAAAGTCTCCTGGCCCATGAAGGTGGCATCTTTGCATCTTTTGTTAAGGCTGATATGTAAATCTTCCGGAGATCTCACTTTGCAAATTGATGTTTTTTTCTCTCACAGTTTTGTATTTTTTATATAAAGTTTACAAGTCTTCCTTAAAACAGAACATGTTTTTTATGCACTGTCTCTAAGAAAAGCAAAGTTGCCATTGTCTTGTTATAGCTCATCTCCTGCAAAATGTCACACCTCCTGTTATAAACAGCCTTTTAATTCTAGAGCCTACACATCCATGAACCTTTAAACAAGTGCAAGCTTCTGCAAGCCACAATGCAAAGTTGAGGGTAGTATCACCATTCATGAACAAATGGATTTATGCAAACTTTTTAGAACTACATATTGAAATGCAGTAACAATTAGGAAATATTTCAGCAGTACTAGAATGGCTTTCATAGTGACAGCTGAGGTTAATTTGACTTTTAACTTGTGCCTGATTACTTATTTTGGATGACACTGTTTCAAATACTCATTTCATCAGTTAACAATATAACGTTACTGAAACTTTGAAAAGACTGTAAATTGCAGATGCATGTTAGAAGGGAGAATTGTCTGTGTTTACATAGGTTTAGAAATCAAAAGTTGGACATTATCTTCAGATTGGGATCATCGAAATTGGCTGAATCCTAGTCAGATAAATACCATCCACAATAATAACACCTGGTAGCCGCACATTATCCTTGTTTTAAGAAATATAAAAGTCACAATCAGAAATAGGAACGGAGGAGGAGTTGCAGATGCAAAGTCTTCATTATTCACTCCCCAATATTTGGAAAAAAAAATCACAGAAAAATCATCAAACATTACTAGACCAAGCACACATGCATGTGTACAGAACAGTGAAGATGAAGGAATCATCTGAAGTATCACCTGGGATGCCTAATAATTCTGCACTTGAAATAGCTTTAATGTAGTGCTGAACATATGCAATATCTGGACACTACACATCGGAAATAAAAACAAAAAATGTTGGGTATGCTCCGTGAGTTAGGCAGCTTCTGTTGAGAGCGAAACAGAGTTAATCAGAGTTTCAGATCTGCACCCTTACATCAGAACACTATGACAATATATATTTTTCATCAACAATGTCATTTTGAGGTCCAATGATTCTGACCTTTAGTCCCGCCACTTACATCATGCTGCCTCACTGCACATCATACTTCTTTGTTTCACCCCTTACCGTGCCCCAACTGAGTAGACCTCTTGCTTCACATCACCTCTAGGTCCTTGCTATCTCCAGTATTCTATGGCAAGTGCTCTGCCCAGGACCGTAAGAAACTACAGAGAGTTGTAATCACAGCCCAGTCCATCACACAAGCAAACCTTCCATCCATGGACTCCATATACACCTCTCACTGCATCAGAAAAGCCACCTACATCATCAAAGATCCCTCCCATCCCGGTTATAATCTCTTCCAACCTCTTCCATCAGGCAGAAGATACAAAAGCTTTAACACACGTACTCTCATGTTTAAGAACTGCTTCTTCTCCACTGTTTTTAGACTTCTGAATGGACCTCTCAAATTTCAAATCTACTTGTTGATCTTACTTTGTGTGCACCTTCTTTGCAGCTGTAACCTTGTATTCCTCACCCTCTTCAAACAACCTATGATCTTTGTATGGTATGATCTGCCTGTGTTGCACGCAAAACAAAACATTTCACTGTACCTAGAAACATGTGACAATAATAAATCAAATCAAATCTCACACATTTCAGTGCAGTAATACTATATGTGCCCTAATAATTCAATAACTTTTACTGAACCCACGTTCCAAAATTATGAAAGATCAGGTGCAGAGACAACATTGGAAGATTAGTTAGGTTTCTTTATCCCCAGGCTGTATTTCTAAAAGTGTTTTCTAATATTTATAAGCTAATCTGTACGAAAGAATCAATTTTTTTGTTGAAGTTACATAGTAACTGGTATTGAAGTATGAACCCTAAACTAAAGTTGTAAGTCACACAGGACAATAGACCCATAGAGACGTACAATACGGAAACACACTCTTTGGCCCAACATGTCCATGCCGACCAGATATCCTAAATTAATCTAGTCCCATTTGCCAGCACTGCCCATATCCCTCCAAACTCTTCCTATTCATATACCCATTAGCGTTAAAATAAGACATGTAGACAAGAAGTTGTAAAGCCAACAGTAATGGGAATATATGTAACTTCTCATGTGCATTTAAACTTGCTGCATGCAACATATTTAAGTAATAATTTAATGTGTTCCATAACAATATTCCAACCAATGATGCCAATGGATTTTAATAACTCAGTATCTTGACTCTATTTTTTGGTTATTCATTTGTTTGCCATTTGTGCAATGCCAAAAGCTTTCCAACATCTAAAAAGTGCTATTTAGACTTGTTGACAGCTGGATCTGGTGCTATATGGATGCAAACACTTTCTTCCTTGTATTACAGACAATCTTTTTCTGTACCTTCTAGTACACAAATGGAAAATAATTTTTTTATGATTTATTAAAATGTAATTCATAGAGATTATAAATCATAGAATCTCTACAGTGATGGGGCAGGCCATTCGGACCATCCAGTACACACCGACCCTTTAAACAGCACCCACACTATCTCTGTAACCCTGCATTTCCCATGGTTAATCCTCCTCATTCCTGGATAATTTAGCATGACCAATCCAACATCTTTGGATGGTGGGAAGAAATCGGAGCAAACCCAAGCACACACGGGAAGAATGTGCAAACTCCACACAAAAGAAAAGTTGTCTGAGGCTAGAATTCAACCCAGGTCCCTGATGCTGTGAGTTTGCAATGCTAACCACTGAGCCACCATGCCATTAGTACAAGTATAGAAAACTGATTTATATAAAATATATAACCATGAGTACAATGCATTTTTACCAGCAATTAAGAAATGACACAGGATCTTTATTCCCTGTAAGATCACATAATTCTTTTTTAAAAGATTTTAATTATCCTGTCGAGCAGAAATTCTTTGCAGAAATCCTTAGACCCATCATATGAAGTTAAATTGGTAATAAAACTGTTACATAAAATTGACTAACTTGTCTTCTCTTTACACTTCAGTTATGCTAAAATGATGACAAACTTGCATTTCATGTCTGAGTTTTTTTCATTTTGAAAATTGATAAATAGTTAAAGTAAAATCCAATCTCTGTATGCTAAAAGGAGTTTTTGAAATCCAGGGTAATCCATATATGGTAAAAAAAAAGACATTGTACAGCTTAGCAGAAATTTTCTTGGAAAGATCTGTATCAATTTTTTCTTGGTTGAAATAGAGTGACAGGATGAATATGTTGAGTCAGTCATAATGACAATATCTTCATTCATTATGAATAAAACTGCATGATGTACACTAGACTTAACCAACCAATACACAATGCCAGAATGAAGTAGCATTGACCACTTTAACAATGAGCAACACTAAACACTTTTGCAATATTTGTAAATAGGTATCTAAGATTCTATATTCGTTTTGAATGCAGAACACCAAATTGTATGCCATGGCCACTTGTATGTTTTCTATTCAATAAAATGCAAACTTTGCTTAATTTTGCTGCATGGTCTGTTCAATTTAAATGACTGATAGCTGATAAATGGTACATTTAGACAAAGAGTTGTAATTTTTCAAATTATTGCACACATAGGTAGAGAATAATAAGTGTAACAGGCATCCAAAAGGGTTGTAACCAAAAGAGAAAATGCTGGAAAATCTTTGACAAAGGGTCAGTTAGACTCGAAACGTAAGCTCTTTTCTCTCCTTACAGATGCTGCAAGATCTGCTGAGATTTTCCAGATTCCAGCATCCGCAGTAATTTGCTTTTATCCAGAAAAGTTGTGTTGGACTGCAAGAAAAAGCCCCTTAAATGAGTATGCCTAAGTTGGTCTGTTAGTATAGTGCACTAATGTACTGAAGTGACGAGCTTAGGATCTCACTAAAATCTGCATTCAATTATTAAAACTCAATCTAGGGGGAGGTGCTAACAACCTGCTAGCATTTTTTAAAACAAGTAATATGAGAACTAAAACCTTGTGAAACAGAAGTGCTAAACACCACCAAGTTCATGCTATTCTGGATTTTTGAGCCTGAATTTAACTGGGTCAGAAACAAATGGGAGGTCCATTAAAAAAGCCTGGGTATTCTGAGAAAATTGGCAGTTACAAATTCTGACATGATTTCTCCCTCCACCACTGTTACTGATTCTGTCCATAAACGATTGCATTTCATGTCTGAGTTATTTTCATAAAGTGCCCCATTTCCAGTGAGCCATTCAATTGATCTGAAGTAAAGCTGGTAATTGGTAATCTTTTAACATGCATTAGGTAGTGCTTGCAGAAATCTGAAACCTCTCAACAAAGTTCAAAGGGCCACAACAATGTAGCTGCAGGTCTCAATCTAAGAATGTAGAAATGGACCTTGCTTCTATGCAGGAATGGTTAGAGTGTTGTCGCATCCTACAATCAAGCTGTAACAACAAGAGTGATTACAGAGCACAGTGGTTAGCACTGTTATCTCACAGGTCCCAGGTTCGATTCCAGCCTTGGGCAACTGACTGTGTGGAGTTTGCACATTCTCCTTGTGTCTACGTGGGTTACCTCCAGGTGCTCTGGTTTCCTCCCACAATCCAAAGATGTGCAGGTCAGGTGAATTGGCCATGCTAAATTGCCCGTAGTGGTCTGTTAGTATAGTGCACTAATGTACTGAAGTGACGAGCTTAGGATCTCACTAAAATCTGCATTCAATTATTAAAACTCAATCTAGGGGGAGGTGCTAACAACCTGCTAGCATTTTTTTCTATTTTAAAACAAGTAATATGAGAACTAAAACCTTGTGAAACAGAAGTGCTAAACACCACCAAGTTCATGCTATTCTGGATTTTTGAGCCTGAACTTAACTGGGTCAGAAACAAATGGGAGGTCCATTAAAAAAGCCTGGGTATTCTGAGAAAATTGGCAGTTACAAATTCTGACATGATTTCTCCCTCCACCACTGTTACTGATTCTGTCCATAAATGATTGCATTTCATGTCTGAGTTATTTTCATAAAGTGCCCCATTCCCAGTGAGTCATTCAATTGATCTGAAGTAAAGCTGTAATTGGTAATCTTTTAGCATGCATTAGGTAGTGCTTGCAGAAATCTGAAACCTCTCAACAAAGTTCAAAGGGCTACAACAATGTAGCTGCAGGTCTCAGTCTAAGAATGTAGAAATGGACCTTGCTTCTATGCAGGAATGGTTAGAGTGTTGTCACATCCTACAATCAAGCTGTAACAACAAGCATGATTACAGAGCACAGTGGTTAGCACTGTTATCTCACAGGTCCCAGGTTCGATTCCAGCCTTGGGCAACTGACTGTGTGGAGTTTGCACATTCTCCCTGTGTCTGTATGGGTTTCCTCCGGGTGCTCTGGTTTCCTCCCACAATCCAAAGATGTGCAGGTCAGGTGAATTGCCCATGCTAAATTGCCCGTAGTGTTAGGTGCATTAGTCAGAGGGGGGTGGGTTACTCTTCGGAGGGTCGATGTGGACTTGTTGGGCCGAAGGGCCTGTTTCCACACTGTAGGGGATCTAATTTTAAAAATAATAAATTATTACCTGTTGCAGTTAAGATTACCACTGTCCTCAGGTTCTTTGACAGTGGTCTCCTCAACTGATACCTGAATCGGGCAGGGAAGGGTATTACGAGGAAAAGTTTGGCAGATTGGGTATGAATCCAATGGAGTTCAGAAGAATAATAAGTGATCTTATTGTAACATACAAGGTTCTGATGGGCACTGACAGGGTAGATGCTGAAAGGATATTTTCACTTCTGCAAGCAACCGGAACTGTTTTAAAAATAAGAATTTTCTCATTTAAGAAGGAGGTTAGGGTTTTTTTTTTGTTTTCAGGGTTGCAAGCATTTCAGAATTCTTTACCACAAAGTGCAGTGGAGGTTAGGTTCTTGAATATTTTTAAGACAGAAGTAGGTGGATTCTCGAGTCAAAGTGTATCAGGGTAGACAGGAAAGCTGATTTGAAGTCACAACCTGACCAGCCGTGGAATGGTAGAGCAGGTTTGAGGGGCTGAAGTGGCCTGCTCCTGTTCCTAATTTGCATGTTCACACATGCCTTCCAGGTTCCAGAACTGAGCATTATTAATATTAGTGAACCTGCAGTTCATGCTGGCATTAAGTAAATGATTAATACTCTGCTGAAGCAAAAATATGTCACTTTGTGCATAACCAGTGCAGTAATATCAGACTTGGGGGTTCACACAATTTACAGAACTCTCCACAAATCCAAAGGCTCATTGACTGCATTTATGTTCCTCAACATGGACCTCTTCACACAACACCACTGTATACATGAATCACAAATCTACTGATATACAATTAACACCAGAATCAATAAAGTGTGGCACTGGAAAAAGCACAACAGGTCATGCAGCATCTGAGAAGCATCGGGCATAACCCTTCGTCAGGACTTGGGTTGGGATATATGGATGGGTTGGACCGAAGGGTCTGTTTCCATGCTGTACATCTCTATGACTCTATGACTAACATCAACAGTGCAGCTTTGAAGTCTGTACGTACCTTCCTGACTCATTTGTATTGTGGCCCTCCTCCAACACTTCATTCGTTTCCCTGCAAAGGGAGTGAGGTGATTGACTAGGACAACTGTTATCTAAGTCTGCGCCACCCCCTCCCCCCCTCCCCTCCCCAACCCTGCACATTTTGCTCATGGCTTCTCTCAGAGATACATGCTTGGCAGATCCACAGGCTAATTGGAACTCAGAAGCAATTCTCACGCCCACGCAAAACTGGTGACTTCCTGTAATATAACTCCCAAAGACTTTCAGAGTTGTGGTTGGTTATACAAGCTTCGTTGCATTTTTACCACTATATATGGACAAAATTATCAGGCTATCTGCAGCCTAAAAACCAGGCAGTAATTTAATTGACATGTTCAGAACCTCATGAATAACACTCCCCATGGGTGATAAGTACAAAAGCAAGCAGAAGTAAAAATTTGTCCAATTTGAACAAAGTCTTGCTTCACAAGAATGCAGCAATTATCATGAAATTTATTTCATTGGGCAGTAAATATTTTCGGAACACCTCCCACCCAATTGTTTCCTTGACACTTCAGTGGAGTTACCACAGGTAACACAGGTGTGGTAACTCTGCGGAAATTTCCAGGCAAATGCAGTTGTGGTTCCTGATTTATCTTTACCCCAATGTTATGGCAGACCTGTTTGCTGATTGCAAAAGAGATTTCTTAAACACAAATTTTGAAAAAAAAATCTTTTCTAAAATGTTCATTTAGAGGTTAACATTTTTAAAACTTGAACTGATGAACCCCTGACTCAGGAGTTTAAGGGTGGTATTGAGATCATCTCACTGGACTAGTCATCCAGTATTCCCCAGGCTAATGTTCCGAGTGCATGGCTTCAAGCCTCATTTTAGAATATAAATTCAATGCCTCTGAAAATGAAAGGCTAGTCATCGGCGATGCTATCTTGAGACCACTGGATGGTCCTAAAACCCCATCTAGTTTCATGCCATCCTTAAAGGATGGAAATCTGTCATCCTTTCTTGGTCTGACCTCCATGTAACTCCAAATCCACAGCAAGCTGGTCGATTCTTAGTTGTCCAGTAAGTCTTTTGCTTCTAGAGCAACTATGAATGGAAGACACCTGTAGATCTTAATCAGTGAAGTCCCTATCCCATGAGAGTACAGGTATCCCCTGCTGTCCGAAAGTAGAATGTTCCTTTTGTAAGCTGAAATGGCGTAAAGCAAAGAAGCATTAATTTATTTGAGAAAAATATTGTCTTTTTTCTGAAAAGCGAAGATCCTCTTCGGATTTCTTTCATTTAGCGAAAACAGGTACTCATGTAGGTCTTTCGTAAAAGCAAAGTGCCCTAAAGCAAACTTTCGAAAAGCAGGGGATAACTGTATCAGAGCAGAGTAAATAAATCTGCATTCACATTCTTTGTTCAGTCTTTAACCCTCAGTACAGTCCTGCTTTCAGTGTTATCTTTTAGATGAGACATTACTCAAGGCCAAATGTCTACTCAGGTAATGTAAAACCATCTGGTAAAGAACAAGGAGTTCTCCGGGTTGTCCCGCCCAGCATTTATCATTCATCCACGTGCCAAAAATTATTCATTACCAACCGCCCCATTTAGGACAAATTGAAAGGCCTTTTCGACACGACCAATGATTGCGTTGCTTTCACACACTCCGCGCACTGTTTTTGTAAAAGAACTTAAATCATTGAGGAAATAACATTGGAACGTGGCAACATTCTCGCTGAACTGTACTGGTGACCACTACAAGCGCCAATTTCCTCGCCTTTCCTGGAATCAGAGAGGAGCGAACCCGCAGCCCCTGCAGGCTGACAGGCAACAGACTGACGCAGAACTTCAGGGAAATTGTACAACCCTTGGCTGCAGTCCATGGCCTGGAGCCGCTTATCTTCTACCCAAAGTCGTCTCCGATTTATTCTCGGCGCTCCCCGTGACACAAAACAGGCCTTTGCGTGCAAGCTAAAAGAGAACCCTCTCTCGTCCAATCCCTGTTTACACTGTGCGTTCTGGCGTGACTATCTTTTTTGACCAGATTGATGTTGTCAAAAATAGGGAAGATCGTCAGGGGAGGTTCGAGAAATAGGGGGGGAGCTGGTGAAAGAAAGAAAGGCTTAATTGTGGGGGGAGTGGAGTGTTGTTGAGACCAGTTTGGACAGGCTACTTGGCTTAGGGATATTAATTCATGGCCATGATTTTGTTTTTACAAAAGTTTGAGTCAAATCTGTCTTGGGTGTTGGATTACCTTTAAATGGTGATACAAATGAAGAGGGAAACTGGCACGATTGCAAATTTGGCGCTATTTAACTATCGCTTGTTTTGTGTCACTCCATATCAATGTCAGTCTTGCAGCGTCCAACAGAATAGATATGGCTGGGGTCTCTTCAATATTGCATTATGGTCCAGAAACACCTCTATTTTAAAATTCTTGCCCTCATCCACAAATCCCTCCAGAGTCCCAGCTTATAAAAGCATAAGAACTAGGAGCAGGAGTTGGCCATCTGGCCCTTCGAGCCTGCTCTGCCATTCAATACGATCATGGGTGATCTTTTCATGGCCTAAGCTCCACTTACCCGTAGTCCACCTTCCTTGTAATGTCATCACAGAATTCCAAAAGAGTAGTTAAGCATGACCTGCTCTTCATGAACCCATACTGTGTCTGCCTAATGGGACAATTTCTATCGAGATGCCTTGTTATTTCTTCCTTGATAATAGACTCAAGCATCTTCCCCATGACAGATGTTAAGCTAACAGGTCTATAATTCCCCATCTTTTGTCTACCTCCTCTTTTTAAACAGTGGTGTCACATTTGCTGTCTTCCAATCTGCTGGAACTGCCCCAGGGTCCAGCGAATTTTGGAAAATTACCACAAGTGCACTTGCTATTTCTCCCACCTTCTGTTTTAGCACCCTGGGATGCATTCCATCGGGGCCAGGAGACCTATCTATCCTTAGCTCCATTAGCTTGCCCAATGCTACCTCTTCCATAATAATGATTGTTTCTAGGTTCTCATCTGCCTTTATCTCTTTGTCAATCACTGGCATGTTATCCGTGTCCTCCAGTGTGAAGACTGACACAAAATACCTGTTCAATGTTTTGGCCATTTCCTCATACCCCAATACTAGATGCCCCTTCTCATCCTCGAAAGAACCATTGTTTACTTGACCCATTCTTCTTCATTTTCTATATTTACAGAAACTTTTGCTTTGTGTCTTTACATTCTGTGCTAATCTTTTCTCATGTTCTATCTTGCTTTTGTTTATAGCTATTTTTTGGCTTTCTATTGACCTTTAAAGCTTTCCCAATCTTCTAGTTTCCCCCTGGTTTTGGCCACTTTGAATGCCTTCTCTTTCAGTTATATAGCCTCCCTTATTTCCTCTTTTGGCAGATTACCTCTTTTCTTACGGTTCTTCCTTTTCACTGGAATATACTTTTACTGAGCACTTTAAAAAATTGCTTTGAAAGTCCTCCACGGCTCTTCAAGCGTCCCATCATAAAGTCTTTGTTTCCAGTCTACTTTAGCCAAGTCCTCCCTCATCCTATTGTAGTCTCCCTTCTTTAATCTTCTTTTATCTTCACACTCGCCATCTGTATTCTAAATTCAACCACACTGTGATCGCTTCTTCCAAGAGAATCCCTAACAATGACATCATTAATTACTCCTGTCTCATTACACAGAACCAGATCTAGGATAGCTTCCTCCCTTGTCGGTTCCATTACATACTGTTCAGGAAAACTGTCGCGGATACACCCAACGCTCAAGGCTACCCTGACCGAGCTGGTTCGACCAATTGACATGTAGATTAAAATTACCCATAATAATTGCCATACCATTTTTACAGCCATTAATTATTTCTTTATTTATTGCCTGCCCCAATGTGATGTTATTATTTGGTGGCCTATAGACTACACCTATGCGTGACTTTTTCTTCTTAGAATTTCTAATTTCCACCCACACGGATTCAACCTAATATCTTGGAATATCACGTTATATATTAATGATCTGGATGAAGGGACTGGGGGCATTCTAGTGAAGTTTGCCGATGATACAAAGTTAGGTGGACAGGCAGGTAGGACTGAGGAAGTGGGGAGGCTGCAGAAGGATCTCGACAGTTTGGGAGAGTGGTCCAGGAAATGGCAGGTGGAATTCAAAGTGAGCAAATGCGAGGTCTTGCACTTTGGTAAAAAGAATACAAGCATGGACTACTTTCTAAACGGTGAGAAAATTCGTAAAGCCAAAGTACAAAGGGATCTGGGAGTGCTAGTCGAGGATTCTCTAAAGGTAAACATGCAGGTTGAGTCTGTGATTAAGAAAGCGAATGCAATGTTGTCAATTATCTCAAGAGGGTTGGAATATAAAAGCACTGTTGTGCTACTGAGACTTTATAAAGCTCTGGTTAGGTCCCATTTGGAGTACTGTGTCCAGTTTTGGTCCCCACACCTCAGGAAGGACATACTGGCACTGGAGCGTGTCCAGCGGAGATTCACACGGATGATCCCTGGAATGGTAGGTCTAACATATGAGGAACGGCTGAGGATACTGGGATTGTAATCGTTGGAGTTTAGAAGATTAAGGGGAGATCTAATAGAAACTTACAAGATAATACATGGCTTGGAAAGGGTGAACGCTAGGAAATTGTTTCCGTTAGGCGAGGAGACTAGGACCCGTAGACACAGCCTTAGAATTAGAGGGGGTCAATTCAGAACAGAAATGCGGAGACATTTCTTCAGCCAGAGTGCAGTGGAGGCCGTGACGCTAAATGTCTTCAAGGCAGAGATTGATAAATTCTTGATCTCACAAGGAATTAAGGGCTATGGGGAGAATGCGGGTAAGTGGAGCTGAAATGCCCATCAGCCATGATTGAATGGCGGAGTGGACTTGATGGGCCAAATGGCCTTACTTCCACTCCTATGTCTTATGGTTCTGATGGTCTTATATTCCTTGATATCTGGCACCTTCAGCAAGTTTTTGGTCACCTGCAGTAATAA
Source organism: Chiloscyllium plagiosum (assembly GCF_004010195.1). NCBI lineage: Eukaryota > Metazoa > Chordata > Chondrichthyes > Orectolobiformes > Hemiscylliidae > Chiloscyllium > Chiloscyllium plagiosum. Next base: position 7,995,031 of record NC_057732.1, read on the forward strand.
CTGTCTGTGTCAAATTCTATTCAGTGTCAAATTCTGTTGGGCACTTCAGTAAAATGTCTTAGAGCATTGTATGTTAGAAGCAATAAATTAACGTTTGTGTTGTAATTGATTCTACAGCAGGAGTAAGCAATAGGGCTGTCCACTGGCAGTCCAGTGTGTGAATATAGGATGCTTGGCAACTGATGTGGTGACCAACAGAACCGCAGTGATGGGCTAGTCATGCCCAGTGTTTGCTGCATGTTTTGTTATTTGGATTTGCCGCTATTTCTCATATTATCCAGCCTTTCACGCAGAAGATTATAGTTTAGGTATTGAGAGTCCAAAAAATGTGCAACTCAAGATTCAAATGTCTACCTTGCATCTCAGCTCATAAAGGAGCATGAATCCGGCAAGTAAACTGTGTGATTATGGCCTATGGTTAGTTCGTAATTCTATCTATCCAGTTCAGATCTCCAACCATTCTGTTGCTTTAAATGTTGTTTAAAAGCTACTGCTTTCACCAAATTATTGGTCACCAGTCTTGCTGTTTCTGTCTTTGAGTTGGCATTATTCTTTGGTTATTTGAATACACTTCTGCAAAGCACTGTGGGATGTTTGACATTTTTAAAGGCAATTTGCGAAAGCAGGTTATAATAAGGTTTTATCAGCTGTTATATTGGCATGCATGCAGAGATTATAAAGAACTGTTTAGTAAGTGCTTAGCTGGTAGTTATGAGAGGAAATACTTTGTTGTGAAGAAAAATCACTCAACTACTTCAATATGATGAATGAATAGCCAGTCGAAGGCTAATTTTGCTTCTCTGGTTATTTGAGGTTTGCCATACCTGTGATTATACTATAAGGCAGGGTGAGGAGACAGGTCCAAGGTCCACCTCCTAGAGTAGGACGGAGTCCCACACTGTTGGTGTTATTCTGAACCACAAGCTCAGAATAACTGTTATTAACTGTTTGAGCCATCCTTTGGCTGTCTAGCATAATCCTTGCTTTGCAGATGTGCAGAATGTACACTGATCCTCTGTGCTGATGAGTGCACTGGGAGTGTGGGAAGGGAACTTGGGAATCCTAAACAGAGCATCCTTTCTTCCATTCCATATCGAAGCATCTACAAATTAGTCAACTAACCAAATGTTCATCCCAAAAACAATTCATAGAGTGAATTTTAATCCAAATCAACAATTCATGCATCTTCATTCAGTGGCTACTGCCTTTAAGAGTTGCAACTGAGTGTCCCCTGCTGATGACAAGATTCTGCCCATCATAAAATTCAAGGTAGCATATTGTGTGTGTACATAGGATTGTCTTCCTGTGAGCACAATACTGGTACACACAAAGTTTAGCATGCTTCAGACTGGTGTTGTAAACTTATCCTGAGGTACTGACATGGGGTCTGGGTGTCCTGAAATTGCTTGTCCCTTCAACACTGAAGACAGCTGGAATATCAATATCATTTTCTGCAGTCAGTCTCCAATGATTGATGAGACCAGTTTGAGAGGAGAATGAGAGACCACAGGTTGAACAGCAGATTCCAGATAAACTAAGTCAGGATCTTGATTCTGTTAGTGAGACTTCCTCAGCTGGTACTTCAATTCTGTATCAGCAATGCAATGGACTTCACATTTGGTGGTGCTTTCACTAGCTTTTTGGTCACATGCTCTTATCTTAAATAATTCACTCCCACTCATTGATGCTGGCAAAAGCTTAGAATCCCACAGAAGCCCCTTCTCACAGTGTGACAAAGTGATCACAAACTAGAGATTTGTTTTTTTGATAATTTTTTTAATTTCAAAAGCTGGAAAAGAGCTCCAGAGTGAGAATATTTCAAACAATCTGTAAAGCTCTGTTCATGTAAGCATCTTTGATGGACTAATAAAAGTAATCGGAAATTTAGGCTAGAAAAAAATGAAGCCAAAGTAAATAAATTATGCTGTGCATTATATGTGGAATTTCTATTGTGCTTGCGATGTGGGGAGGTAAACTCTTTATTTCTCTCTGACATTTACCCACACATGCCATCTATTTGAGTGAGTTTCACTTCAGAAATCAAAATGGAGAAAGACAATGAATGATATAGATGAAACAAGAAAAAAGAGAAATTAATAGGTTAAAGCATGGAAACATGTCAATTGAAAAGTAGAATAGCATCCAATTGAGACTGTGCAGCTGAAACACATCTTAATGGATTAAAGATAGAAAACATAACTCATGCATCGAATAAATAAAGGCCAGGAGTTCATAACTCCCACTTTGTAAGATAAATATTAATTGCTTTACAGTAGTTATTACCTAAAGTTTATTTCATTATTTAACCCACTGGATATTGGATTGTAAAAATATTTAAGATAATGGAATGTGCAATAATTCAAACGATAATACAATAATCCAATAATTGATATATTTTTGGTATCAAAATGAAGAAAATTATGTTTAGTACAGTATTCCTATTTATAAGCATAACTGTTAAATATGATTTAATACAGGACTAACTGAATGTGATAGTGGCATCTGCTGGCTAAACATTATTGCTACATAGCCTTTCTTTTAACAGGCTATCCAAATTGGGTCTCTTTTACATTTCACAGGGAACATAGAAAATAGGAGCCAGACTAGGTCATTTGGCCCAACACAGCTGTACAACTAGATCACAGCTGATTTTCTACCATAACACCATTTTCCCGTCTTTAATTTCAATTTGAAATTTAAATTTTCATTTGAAATGTCAACTAGCTTGGGTATAAAGTCAGTTTTTAAACTAGATTGCAAGTTTACGGTTTCCTATGTTAATCAGACATAGATTTATCCTATTGAACTTATTTGGGCTGGAGATTTAGAAGAACACAAAGCATTATACTGCAAATACAGGAAATCTGAAATACAAGTAGAAACCCTGGAATTAGTCTGCAGGTGAGGCAGCATGCATGGAAACAGAAACAGAGTTAACAGGTCGAAGGAGTAACACAAGCTGTTAATAAACTATACGTAAATAGACTTTACTTGGATATCCAGAAGCCATTTGATTAGGTGCCCAAACAACATTATCATGGAAAATAAAAGCTTATGGTGTTTGGTTAACATGTTGGCATGGAAAGAAGATTAGCTGGCTGACAGCAAACTGAGATTCTGCATAATGAGGTATTTGCCTGATTTACAGGATGCAACCAAACAATCCAGCAAAGATGTGAGCTGGGGCCTCAACATTTATATCAATGACTTAGATGAGTGGAGCAAAGGCATGGTATCATATGACAATAAGGTAGACCAGCAAGTAGATTGTGAAGATGACATAAGAATGTTGTGGATGAACATACTGGATTGACTGAGTAGGCAAAATTCTAGCAAGTGGAGTATGATGTGGGAAAATGTGAAATTGTTCACCTTGCAGTAAGGTAGATATTTCAAGGAGTTACATCACATTGCAGCACCCAATAACTACAAAAAGCAGAAGAAAATTATCTATACAACAGTTTCAAGAAACTCAGATACCCAATAAACACAATCTGCCAATTCCTCAGGAACAAACCCAAACAAGCAGACACAATGCGACCAAAAACTATAGCCACAATACCTCACATCAAAGACATATCACAAATTGGCATCATCATAGCCCAAAAACCTACCAACACTCTTAAACAGCAACTAATGAACCTCAAGGATCCATTAGATATTACTAACAAAACTAACGTCACTTACAAGATACCATCCAAGAACTGTAAAAAATACTACATTGGTCAAACAACCAGGAAACTTGCCACCAGGAGACACAAACACCAACTAGCCATCAAAAGACACAACCCACTACCACTAGTTTCCATACATACAGGCAAAGAAGAACATCACTTTGACTGGGACAATACACACATGCCAGGACAGGTGAAACAAAGACACGCACGAGAATTCTTCAAGGCATGGCATTCTAACCAGAACTCTATCAATAAACACATTGACTTAAATCCTATCTACCTTCCCTTAAAAAAACAGAAATGACCATCTCCCACCTTAAGAAACCAAGGCCCATGAATAGAGAGGTGGGACATATCGCCAGTGCTTCACCGGAGACTCTCACTGATGATGTTACCTAGTATGGTGACGAAACATTTGAAAACAAATCTTCCAGCTCAGTGAGCTAACTTACAGACTTATCCTGGTCTTGTTTCCACTGGAATTTAGAAGAGTGGGGACTGACTTGACAAGGCAAAGGCGGAAAAAATGTTTCCACTTGTTGATTTATCCAAAGCTAGGGGTCACCCGTCCATGACAGGGACAAGGAGATTTTTTTTCTCTCGGAGAGTTGTGCAACAATGGAACCCTCTGCCTCAGATGGCAGTGGAAGCATGGTCATTGAATATTTTTAAGAGCAAGGTGGACAGATTCTCAATAGACAAGGGAATCAAGGGTTACTTGATGTAGATAGGAAGGTGGTGGAGCAGTTTGAAGGGCCAAACAGTCTACTTCTGCTCCTAATTTGGATGGTGGTATGATTCTTCTTCAGATCCACACAATGTTAGAAATGAACAAATATTAAGCATGAACAGAATGATATAAAAGAGAGAAGGGAAAGAATAAGGACAGAAGGGCTACAAAAGTGCAGCTGTCCACAGAGTTAAAATGATAAAAGTGATGATCCTGTCATGGAAAAGGGGCTGGTAACGAAATTATCCAGTTTGCCTGTTTGTACAGTAAAAGATTAAAATATACTATGCTCAGTTCACATCATGTCCCCATCACCAATTATTAATTATATAGCAATGGTGTATTTGATTATGTTGAGCTCCTTAATTCCAGGCACTAACCTTGAATTCCTAAATATAACACACCACACAAGCCTGGAACTACATTATTATTCCTGCGATAGAGTCAAAATCCTGGAACACCCTTCCCAATAACACTGTGGGTCTGCCAACAGCACAAGGACTGCAGCAGTTCAGGAAGACAGCTCAACACCACATTCTCAAGGGGAAAGTTAGATTAGATTCCCAAAAGTGTGGAAGTAGGCCATTGAGCCCAACAAGTCCACACCAACCCTCCAAAGAGTAACCCACCCAGACCAGTTCCCTCTATTTACCTCTGACTAATGCACCTAACACTATGGGAAATTTAGCATAGCCAATTCACCTGACCTGCACATCTTTGGATTGTGGCAGGAAACCCATGCAGACACAGGGAGAATGTGCAAACTCCACACAGACAGTAGCCCGAGGCTGGAATTGAACCCGGATCCCTGGTGCTGTGAGGCAGCAGTGCTAACCACTGTGCTGCCCCCAAAAATAGGGATAGCAAGTGCCTACCCATATTCTGTGAAAAAATATATAAAAAAGCAGATTGAAACTGTGCTTCTCTGGTTAATCTGTGTATCTTTGCAATGTGTCTCACTGTTACTAAAAAGTTTTAAGTGTGTAACGATTCGGGCCTAGTTCAGTTCTTAACCATCTGCCCATCTGAAATAGAATCACAGTGCCTAAAACCTCATTGACCTTTAACATAAAATTTAATGGAATGTATTGTACATATTGTTATGGCTAAGATGGAAGGAGTGCACTATCTTCGAGCACCACTACTCCATAAATCACAGCATAAATTTAGTTGTTTTACCCAGTTCCTGATATGGTCAGTCATATGCTTTCTCCACGACTTAGGATAAAAGGATCCATCAAACATGTTTCTTTAATAAACTCAATAAATCAATTGATTAATTGTGAAACAAAGTTGATTGGAGATACAAAGGTGGTTCACATAAACACACACCAGGTAAAGGAAAAACCATGGATTTCTCTCTGCAGAGATTTACTTAAAAACACATTTTTGGACAATTTTGGACAGTCTTGAAGAAAAGTAGAATAGGTATGGAATATTCAGATGGCTGTCAATCCAGCATTCTGGTACTATAGAGTCATAGTACAGCACGGAAACAGACCCTCCTGTCCAACTCGACGACAGATAAATAGACATGCCTCTGGGGTCTTGGCAGATGCAACATGCTCAGGAAACATGATATCTAGAAGTCTTCCAAATAGTTTTCTGAAGGATAATCAGCTTTCACACAGGACTCACAAGAAGGGTTTTAAAAAAAACAATGAGCTGAGCAACCCTTTCCCCAGATGAACCAAATAATCTCCGGCTGCATGCAATACATTATTAAAACAGAGACTAGCTCTCTTGTAATTAGAAAAGCCAGGCAGGTGACTTCCAGTAAGCAAGTCTAGCAACTTGATGAAACAATATGGTTTTCAATTAATGCCTTCTTAAAATCAATTTCTCAATTATCCTTCAAGATTCAAGGTCTCAAAAATTACAAAGATTTCATAACAATATTTTTATAGATGATAGTTCAGAAGCAATAATTTCACAATGAAATTAAGCATATTTTCAATTTGAGGTTACTTATATGATTGTATGTTTCATTTGAATGGTAAAATGTGATTGTGCTTCTTACATTTCTGCAGTACTCAACAGCAATAAAAGTGAGTACTTTTATAGCATTCATTCTTACACTGTATCAGTGACTACACTTTAAGAAATGTGGCATATCCTATGGACATTAAAGACACTTTTTAAAAAATGTATTCATTTGCAGAATGTGGCAATCAATGACTGGCTAGCATTTATTGCCTGTCCCTAGTTGCCCTTGAGAAGGTGGGGGTGAGCTGCCTTCTTGAACTACTGCAGTCCAACTGCTGTGGCTTGACCCACAATGCCATTAAGGAGAGAATTCCATGATATTGACCCAGCAACAGTGAAGGAATGGAGATATATTTCCAAGTCAGGATGGTGAGTGGCTTGGAGAGGAACTTGAAGGTGATGGCATTCCCATGTGTCTGCTGCCCTTGTCCTTCCTGATGGAAATGGTCATGGCTTTGGAAGGTACTGCCTGAGGCTCTTTGCAGAATTTCTGCAGTGCATCTTGTAGATAATACACACTGATGCTACTGCGTATCAGTGGTGGAGAGAGTGGATACTTGTGAATGTAGTGTCAATCAAGTGGGTTGCTTTGTCCTGGATGGTGTAAAGCTTCTTGGGTGTTGTTGGAGCAGCACCCATCCAGGCAGGTGGAGAATATTCCACCACACTCCTGACTTGTGCCTTGTAGATATGGACATGGTCTGGGAAGTCAGAGGTTAGTTACTCGCTGGGGTATTCCCAGCCTCTGACCTGCGCTTGTAGCCACTGTGTTTATATGGTGAGTCCAGTCATGTTTCTGGTCAATGATAACCCGTAGGTCATTAATAATGGGGGATTCAGTGATGGTAACACCATTGAATGTCAAGGGATGGTGATTAGATTGTCACTTATTGGAGATGGTTATTGTCTGACATTTGTGTGATGCGAATGATAATTGCCAATTGTAAGCCCAAGTCTGGATATTATCCAGATCTTATTGCATTTGAACATGGACTGTTTCAGTATCTGAGAAGTCACAAATGGTGCTGAATGTTATGCAATCATCAGCCAACGTCCCCACTTCTGACCTTATGATGGAAGGAAGATCATTGATGAAGCAGCTGAAGATAGTTGTGCTTCAGACACTGCCCTGAGGAACTCCTGCAGAGATGTCCTGGAGCTGAGATGGCTGACCTTCAACAACCACAACCAGCTTCCCATGTGCCAGGTATGACTCCAACTAGTTGTGAGTTTCCCTGATGCCCAGTGATTCCAGTTTTGCTCCTTGAAGCACTCGATTGAATGCAGCCTTAATGTCAAGGGCTGTCACTCTCACCTCACCTCTGCAATTCAGCTCTGTTGTCTATGTTTGAACTAAGGCTAGAATGGAGTCAGGAGCTGAGTGGCCCTGGCTGAACCCAAACTGGGCATCACTGAGCAGGTTATTGCTGAGCAGGGCTGCTTTATAGCACTGATGATGACACCTTCCATCACTTTACTGATGATCGAGTGTAGACTGATAGGGCAGTAATTGGGCGGGTTGGATTTGTCCTGCATTTTATGTACAGAACATGCCTGGGCAATTTTCCACATTGTCGGGTGGATGCCAGTGTACTGGAACTGTACTGGAACAGTTTATATTGGGGAGCAGCAAGTTCTAGAGCACAAGACTTCAGTACTATTGTCGAGATTTGCAGTAGTCTTTACTATTGCCCGTAGTCTTTGCAGTATCCAGTGTCTCCAATCATTTCTTGATATCACGTGGAGTGAATCAAATTGCTGACAAGTGGTATCTTTAATGCTGGGGACCACTGCAGGAGGCCAAAATGGATTATCCACTGAAGACTCTTGCGAAAGCTTCAGCCTTATCTTTTGACCTGATGTGCTGGGCTCTTCCATCATTGAGGATGGGGATACTTGTGAAGCCTTCTGCTTCAGCGAATTGTTTAATCTTCCACTACCACTCATGGCTGGATGTGGCAGGACTGCAGAGCTTAGATCTGATCCGTTGGTTGTGGAATTGCTTAGCTCTATCATTTGCTACTTATACTGTTTGATATGCAAATAGTCCTGTTTCGTGGCTTTAACAAATTGACACCTCATCTTCAGGTATGCCTGGTGCTGCTTCTGGCATGACCTCCTACAGTCTCCATTGAACCAGAGTTGATCCCGTAGTTTGATGGTAATGGTTGAGTGGGGGATATACCAGGCAATAATGTTGCAGATTATGCTGGAGTATAGTTCTCCTGCTGTAAATGGCCCACAACACTGCATGGATGCCCAGTTTTGAACTGCTAGCTCTGTTTGAAGTCTATTCCATTTAGTATGTTGATGGTGCCACACAACATGGAGGTGATGCTCAATGAGAAGGCGATAAGAAGATCTGTGCAGTGGTCACTTTTACCAATACTGTCATGGACAAATGCATCTGCAGCTGACACATTGGTCAGGATAAGGACAAGTATGTTTTTCCCTCTTGTTGGTTCCCTTACCACCTGCTGCAGACCCAGTCTCGCAGCCATGTCCTTTAGGACCCGACCAGCTTAACCTGTAGGACTGCCACAAAGCCTCTCTCAGTGGTAGATGTTGAAATCCCCACCCAGAGTACATTTTACCCTTGCCACTCAGTGTTTCCTCCAAGTGTTGTTCAACGTGGAGTAGTACTGATTCATCAGCCGAGGGAGGATGGTACGTGTTAATCAGCAGGAGGTTTCCTTGTCCACATTTAACCTGAAGTCACAAACCTTCGTGAAGTCTGGAGTCAATGTTGAGGATTCCTACAGTAACTTCCTCCCCCTCTGCCCTGCCAGTGGAACAGGACCTATCCAGGGATGGTGTTGGCACTGTCTGGAACATTGAATATGATTATGTCAGGCTGCTGCTTAACTAGTCTGTGAGACAGCTCTCCCAATTTTGGCACTCGTTGCTACTAAGGAGGATTTTGCATGGTCAACGCGGCTGTCTGTGCTGTTGTCTTTCTCAGTGTCTTGTTCGGTGCCAGGTGAACAGTCCAGTTTCATTTCTTTGTTACTTTGTCGAGTTTGCTCCAACTGAACAGTTTCCTGACCATTTCAGAGTGCAACTAAGAGTCAACCACATTGCTGTGAGTCTGGGTCAAGTGTAGGCCAGACCAGGTAAGGATGGCAATTTCCTTCCCTGTAGGATATTAGTGAACCAGATGGGTTTTTCCTGACAGTTGACAGTGATTCATGATCGTCAGTAGATTCTTGATTCCAGATTTTTTAAAAATTGAATTCAAAATCCACCATCTGCTGTGGCAGGATTCAAACCCAGGTCCTTAGGAAGTTAGCTGAGTCTCTGGATGAATAGTCCAGTAATAATACCACTAGGTCATCGTCTCCTGCCATCTTGTGTGCAGAGAGATGAGACAAAGTTATTACAAAACTGTGTGATAATGTAATGTGCCTCACAACACTTTTATAGTTTTTTTTCAGGCTGCTAATAATCACATCTCCTTAAAATGTTTGTCTGATTTATTCAGTATAAAAATGTAAACCTTTTCTGCTTAAATGATGCTAGCAGCTTTGTTAAACATTAACCTTGATAATCATCTAACTGACAGCAATACATGATGTTGCAGGATGAGCATCAGATGAGATATCAAATGCCTTATGGAACATGGTGTTCTTTATCTCCTGGGTGACTGCACTGAGCAGCAGGTTAATACTGACTGTCTACTATTGATGCCAAATGGGAAAAGAAGAATTAGTGGAAAAAAAAAGAGCTAACTATCCTCAGCAATTCCACAGAATATGTGATAAAGAAAACGAGTTAAAGGTAGCAGTCTGCCCATTCTCATTTTGAAGTTTTTGAGGCAGGGTGATGCAGTTGTTGTGTTACTGGACCAGAGCTCCAGAGAATTGGAAAAGTTGCTTTCAGCTTTTTAAAATCTGAAAATTTAAAGTGACTATGATACTGTTGGATTGTCATAAAAGTCCAACTGATTCCTTAATGTCCATTAGGGAATAAACTATGCCATCCTTTACCAATCTAGCCTTTATGTGGCATTTTGCACAAGAATGGTGGCAGTAATGCTTGTGGAATGGAGAAGGACACTCCCTCTTCCTGCAGTACTGGACATTCCCCCAAAGAGGTGAGACTTCCATAATGCAGATGGCAACCTCGGAGCAAGCTGACATGGTCTGGTGTTTTGGCCTCCATCACTGGTCCTGGGCAAGAGGGAGTCCCATCTGTCAGGAGCACCAGGAGTATGCCTCAAAGCAGAGTGATGATTTCCCCTGGTCTGGAATGTACACGGCAAATGTCACATACTATGCAGGGCAGCTCCAGCCTGACAATGCACAACAGCTTTTTAAATTTGGAGGCAGCTCCAGGGAAGTCAGTGAATAATGGCACCTTTCCATGCAATCACAGGAGGTGTAACACCTCCTCCTTCCTCACCATCCAAAGCCTCAAATGCACCTTCCATGTGAAGCTGAGTTTCACTTGTGCTTCATTCAATCTAGACTACTGCATTCATTCCTCACAATGCAATCTCGTTTACATTGGCAAGACTAAATGTAGATGAGGTGACTACTTTGCAAAGCACCACCACTCTGCCCACAGGAATTATCCTGACCATTGCTTGCCATTTAAATAAGCATCTTGGCTCTCATTTTTATCTGTGCGAACTGCAGGAACAGTTTCTCAAAAAGAAAACTGAAGGAATAGCACCTCATTTTCAGAATAGACATTTATGTCCTTCAGGACTCATCACTGAGTTGAACATCTTCAGCACATGATCCTTGTCCTCCATTTTAATTGCAGTCTCCTCTGTGTCTTATTCATGCCTTGTGTCTCAGCATAGTGGACCCATTTCTCCTTTTCACATCTGTTAATTACACCTATTTTACAGCTCAATTCCTCCTTTACAACCATTAGTACTCACTGTGTCTTTTGCCCTGGGCAACCTCATCATCTGTTCCACTCACTCCGCCTCCACTTCTGTCTACAGCATGAAACCCACCATTATCCAGCCCTTTTCAGTTCTGAAGTCATACCAGATTTGAAACATTAACTCTATTTCTCGCTCCACAGATGATGCCAGTTTCTCCAGCCTTTTCTGGTTTTGCTTTTGTTTAAGTAGTTGAGCTGCATGATGACTTACAGCTAGTTTCAGAGTCCAGTTCACAGTCTGTTTGAAGGATCTGATAGTTCTGAAGGATCTACTTGGTCCTGGGGTAATAAGATTGCAGATTCTGGAATCAGTTTCAATCATATGACTGCTGAGTAACACTTCTGCACCCCATTGTAATACCATGGGGTGCTGATATTGGCCATCGAGTTTCCGTTTTTCATTTTGTCTAGTTTGAAGCATGGAGTCAGGCAGTTTGGTTTAAATGTTGGCCCATCCTGAAACAGTGAGGCATGTGAATGCCCAGATAGATGCAAGAAAACCTCACCCATATGAACCTTTAATTGGATATTTGCTAGAGATTTGATAAATGTCAGTGGTCCAAATTTCAAAAGTCACATGATTTCCAGAAGTCATCCTATCAGCTTGCTTGTGTCAATACTTCAAAGTATAGACGGAAAATTGATATTATGACCGGTCTGTAATTGTTAGGGATTCATTCAATAGCCTTGACTGTTCCAACAATCTCTTCATTCCATTTGCAAATTAGCTCAGCACAACAGACTGTCTGGTTTGTTATCTCAGTTAAGCTAAGGACAGGACTGGCAACTTAATGTTCCATGATACAAATGCTACAGGAAGGATAGAAAGGGAGGCAAGAGAGAAGGGGCCGTGGCGTTTTTGATAAGAGATAGCATTACTGCTGCACTGAATGAGGATATTCCCGGAAATACATCCAGGGAAGTTAATTGTGTGGAACTAAGAAATAAGAAAGGGATGATCACTTTATTGGGATTGTATTATAGATCCTCTAATTGTCAGAGGGAAATTGAGAAACAAATTTATAAGGAAATCTCAGTTATGGTAGGGGATTTTAACTTTCTAAACATAGACTTGGACTGCCATAGTGTTAAGGGTTGAAATGGACAGGAATTTGTTCAGTGTCTACTGGAAAATTTTCTGATTCAGTATGTGGATGTACCTACTAGAGAAGGTGCAAAATGTGACCTACTCTTGGGAAATAAGGCAGCGCAGGTGACTGAGGTGTCAGTGGGGGAGCACTTTGGGCCCAGCGACCATAATTCCATTAGATTTAAAATAGTGATGGCAAAGGATAGACCAGATCTAAAAGTTGAAGTTCTAAATTGGAGAAAGGCCAATTTTGACGGTATTAGGCAAGAACTTTCAAAAATTGATTGGGGGCAAATGTCCGCAGGTAAAGGGATGGGTGGAAAATGGGAAGCCTTCAGAAATTAAATAACGAGAATCCAGAGAAAGTATATTCCTGTTAGGGTGAAAGGAAAGGCTGGTAGGTATAGGGAATGCTAGATGACTAAGCAAATTGAGGGTTTGGTTAAGAAAAAGAAGGAAGCATATGTCAGGTATAGACAGGATAGATCGAATGAATCCTTAGAAGAGTATAAAGGCAGTAGGAGTATACTTAAGAGGGAAATCAGGAGGGCAAAAAGGGGACATGAGCTAGCTTTGGCATATAGAATTAAGGAAAATCCAAAGGGTTTTTACAAATATATTAAGGACAAAGGGTAACTAGGGAGAGAATCGGGCCTCTCAAAGATCAGCAAGGCGGCCTTTGTGTGGAGCCAAAGGAGATGGGGAAGATACTAAATGAGTATTTTGCATCAGTATTTACTGTGGAAAAGGATATGGAAGATATAGAATGCAGGGAAATAGATTGGTGATATCTTGAAAAATGTCCATATTACAGAGGAGGAAGTGCTGGGTGTCTTGAAACACATAAAGGTGGATAAATCCACAGGATCTGATCAGGTGTACCCTAGAACTCTGTGGGAAGTTAGGGATGTGATTGTTGAGCCTCTTGCTGAGATATTGGTATCATCAATAGGCACAGGTGAGGTGCCAGAAGACTGGAGGTTGGCTAACGTGGTGCCACTGTTTAAGAAGGTTGGTAAGGACAAGCCAGGGAACTATAGACCAGTGAGCCTGACGTCGATGGTGGCAAGTTGTTGGAGGGAATCCTGAGGGACAGGATGTACATGTATTTGGAAAGGCAAGGACTGATTAGGGATAGTCAACATGGCTTTGTGCACGGGAAATCATGTCTCACAAACTTGAAGAAGTGACAAAGAGGATTGATTGAGGTAGAGCAGTGGATGTGATCTATATGGACTTCATTAAGGCGTTCAACAAGGTTCCCATGGGATATTGGTTAGCAAGGTTAGATCTCAAAGAATACAGGGAGAACTAGCCATTTGGATATAAACTGGCTCACAGGTAGAAGACAGAGGATGGCGGAGGATTGTTTTTCAGACTGGAGGCCTGTGACCAGTGGAGTGCCACAAGGATCAGTGCTGGGTCCTCTACTTTTTGACATTTACATAAATGATTTGGATGTGAGCAGAAGAGGTATAGTTAATATGTTTGCAGATGACACCAAAATTGGATTCCTCTCTGGGCATGGAATTGTGGAATCTCCCCCTTACGTAGGGGAGCTCCAAACAAGAATAGATTTTGTGTGAAATAGAATAACTATACACCTCTAATTTTGCAGGTGACACCAAAATTGGAGGTGTAGTGGACAGCGAAGAGGGTTACCTCAGAATACAACAGGATCTTGACCAGATGGCCAATGGGCTAAGAAGTGGCAGAAGGAGTTTAATTCAGATAAATGCGAGGTGCTGCATTTTGGGAAAGGAAGTCTTAGCAGGACTTGTACACTTAATGCTAGGTCCTAGGGAGTGTTGCTGAACAAAGAGACCTTGGAATGGAGGTTCATAGCACCTTGAAAGTGGAGTCGCAGGTAGATAGGATAGTGAAGAAGGCATTTGGTATGCTTTCCTTTATCTGTCAGAGTATTGAGTTCTGGAGTTTCGAGGTCATGTTGTGGCTGTACAGGACATTGGATAGGTCACTGTTGGAATATTGTGTGCAATTCTGGTCTTCCTATCGGAAAGATGTTGTGAAATTTGAAAGGGTTCAGAAAAGATTTACAAGGATGTTGCCAGGGTTGGAGGATTTGAGTTATAGGGAGAGGCTAAACAGCCTGGGGCTGTTTTTCCTGGAGCATCGGAGGCTGAGGGGTGACCTTATAGAGGTTTACAAAATTATGAGGGGCATGGATAGGATAAATAAACAAAGTCTTTTCCCTGGGGTAGGGGAATCCAGAACTAGAGGGCATAGGTTTAGGGTGAGAGGGGAAAGATATAAAAGAGACCCAAGGGGCAACATTTTCATGTGGAGGGTGGTACGTGTGTGTGGAGTGAGCTGCCAGAGGAAATGGTGGAGGCTGATACAATGGCAACATTTGAAAGACACTTGGATGGATTTATGAATAGGAAGCGTTTGGAGGAATGTGGGCTGGCTGCTGGCAGGTGGGACTAGATTGGGTTGGGATATCTGGTCAGCATGGACGGGTTGGACTGAAGGGTCTGTTTCCATGCTGTAGATCTCTATGACTCTAAGTCATGAAAGTTAAATCTAAAAAAAAACCATAAGAATGAGAAGCAAGAGTAGATCAATCAGCAACTTGAGTGTGCTTTACAATTTCATACATGATGCCTGATGTGTTTGTGACCTCAACTTCACTTTTCTATCTGACTCCCATAACTCTTCACTCTCTCCGTCAACACTCAATTTTGAACATATTCAATGACCCAGCTTCCACTGCATTGTAGCGAAGAGAATTCCACGGAATAAAACCCCACTGACAGGAAAAGAGAACTTCATCTCAGTTTTAAATAAGAGCCCCCTTTTTAAATTGTGCTTCCCAGTTCTAAAGTCCCCACATCTTTTTAGCATTCACCCTGTCAAGTTCCCACAGGATCTCGTATGTTGCAATAAAATCACTTTTCATTCTTCTAATGTTTGCTGGGTTAAGGCCAAACCTGCTCAAACCTTTATCATATGCTAATCCCTTTGTACCACATAAAAGATGAGTCTGTAAATGATAAATGTAGAGTGATGACAGCACTTGTTCAACATCAGTCACAGGAATATTTGATTGCAGACATGAAACATCTCAATATTTAATTTGTAGAAGCAAATCTAACAAAGATAGATCTTCAAGTAAAAACTATGAAACTTCAATTATTAGAAGGTCTCTATAACTTATTGTGGGAAATGCCTTGAACAGTTGTTTGAATACCAAATGTGATGCCCAATCTTATGAACTATTGGAACTTTGTCTTGAGAAGATTAATCAATGGTTTGAACTTCAATGCCATCTGGACCACATCAAAATGCAAATGCAGTATGATAGAGCCTTGCTTCACTCATGTTCTACACACTTGTCTATACCCCTATACGATCATTCATAAGTGCACAAATCTCTGGAGGGAAAGATTCATTATATCCATTTTGCAAGGCAGCACACACTCAGTCAGGATGGATAATATCCAATGCTCTGCTTACATCCAAACTCTGTCTCAAAACATTTTGTTCTGGTGGGGAACACGGTGTCTGTTAGCTTAAATGCTGTTGGGAAGTATTCTGAATATTTGTACATCTGAAGGAAATTACAGCAAGGATAGTAGATTCTGCGTCTCCACATCATCCTCCAACTTCAGAGCGGACCTTCAACTGCTGCTTTTAGAGGCTGTGCAATGGGTGCTGGGCTCACAGTTGTCCTTGTAACTGTGGTTTCCTATTGTGTTGACTGTATGGAGCTGTGACACCAGCTATTCTTAGATCCATTCAGGATGCGTGCACCCTTACTATATGGGGAATATCAGAACCAGAACAGCTTTTCTGTGATGTGATCCCTGAACAGTCATAGCAAACAGAAATGAGACTTCATTATAAACAATGATACATTATGGCATGGAGACTGCCCAGAAATAGAGCAATGCTGCTACATAATGTAATTCAATGTAATGCCTCTACATGGACTGCTGAGTTAATTCATGTTATTCAGATGTATGTAAAACAGGTTAAGTGACCAAACAACACTCAGAGGTTGTAAATCCTGCAGCATTATGCTCTCAATGCCATGCCACACCGCGCCCCTCCACCACCTAGCCCATACAGAAATGCAGCACTGAATATAACTCTTACATTGAATATGCTCTTACATATTTACAGTTCAGTGCATGAGGGTAGCAGCTTTGAGGCATCATGCAGTGAAGGAATCAGTAGAATGTGTTTATAATGTGGCAAATGCAGGTGACACTTTTACATTTTTCTGTGATCACATCAGCTTTAGAGATGATAAGAATTGGATTTCACAAACAGGACAATGAATATACATGTTTGGATTATAACATGGGAACCTGAAAGTTTATGGAGTTGACAAGGACTGCAACATAAAGTGGAACATGAAGGGGAATGGGGTAAGCCTGACTAACAGGCACTTAGAAGAGCATAAATGGGATAATGTGTCACCTTTAATGGAACTTTAACTATGCAGCAAAGAAACCAAATGGCTTTGCAGAGATATCCTGGAGTTCAGATGACTGGTATCTATCAACCACACAATTATCTTCCATTGTGCCTGGCATGATTGTAACCAGCAGATGCCCCCACTCCAAATTCTGAGCATTTTCACCCTAATTCCCATTGACTTCAGTTTTGCTTGGGCTCATTGATGCACACTCGACCAAGTGCAACCCTAGTATACCTCTTATTTCACCTTGGTGCTGATACACATTGTGTTAGTACAAGATCAGCCATGATGATGCGGTGGCTTGTCGAAGCTGATTTTCATGGGCAATTGTTGTCAGTGCAGCATGCAGTGAGATGCTAATGAATGGTCCTTGAAATAGAGGCACAGGGAAGCAAGCAGCAACCTGCACTTCCAAGGTAACCATTCTGCCTTTTACATCAGGAATTATCACCATTCGGTTTCTCAGGAGCTGTACCAAAATATTTAAAATTCATTTTGTGGGATGGAAGTGCTCTACTAGGTGGAAGTGCGCAAAGGTTCAGATGGTATGGTCTGAGGATCTTTGGTGAATATCTGTATTGCATCTTGTAGATAGTACACACTGCTTGCTACTGAGTATTGGTGGTGGAGGGAGAGGATGTAGGGCCAATCGAGCAAGCTGCTTTGATCTGGATGGTGTCAAACATATTGGATGTTGTTGGGGCTGCACTCATCCAGGGCAACTGGGGAGTTTTCCATCATACTCCTAACTTATGCCTTGTGGACAGGCTTTGGGGAGTCAGGAGATGAGTTACTTGCAGCAGTATTCCTGGCCTCTGACCTGCTCTTTTAGCCACTGCATTTATGTGTTGAGTCCAGTTGAGTTTCTGATCAATGATAACTCCCAGGAAGTTGATAGTTGGGGATTCAGTGATGGTAATACCTTTAAATATCAAGGGGTGGTGGTTAGATTGTCTGGTATTGGTGATGGTGATAGTCTGGTATTTGAGTCGTGGTGATGAGGTGAGATTAGCTAATGTTGAGATACAAACGCATGGAAATAAAGTCACTAATTACTGAAATTCAAAGCTTGCTGTTGAAATTGTGAGGTGGAGACTGGAACTTTTATTCTGTTCTATTAGATTGCTTTGTTTTCATTCTTTCAGTATTTTCCCAACTTTCTCTCCATTGCTCGTGTTGCTCAAGGCCTGGAAAATTCTATACAATATTGTTTTATTTCAATCTCTCACATTTTATATACGCATTAAAATATTGGAGTTCCATCATTCAAAGGCTGAAACCTGTTTATGCAGAGAGCAGGGCCATCTGAAGCCATCTCACCAATTACAGTGCAGAGGGGACCATATCTGCAAAAAACAGAGCATGTCGCAAGGATGAGGGAACTCTTTATGACTTAGTTCATGCCAGCGATGTCTGGAGAGACTGGCATACGTGCTTCCACGTCACGTTACTCTAATGTCAATTCTAGCCTGTGTAAACTTTTCATCCATTATCAAAAAGGAAGTTGTTTCAGGACACAGAACAAAGAACACTACAGCACAGAAATGGGGTCCTTTGGCTCACAATGTTGTGCCGACCATGACACCAAGTTAAACTCATCCCTTTGGCCTGTCCTTGGTCCATATCTCTCCATTCCTTGCATATTCATGTGCTTATCTAGAAGTCCCTTAAACGCCCCTATTGTATCTGCCTCCACCACCACCCCAGTAACGTGTTCCAGACTCCTACCATTCTCTGTGGTTAAAAAATGCCCCTCTTTTGATCTTTCCCACTCTCATCTTAAATACATGCCCCCTAACATCAGATATTTCAACTCTGGGAAAAAGACTTTGACTGTTAACCCTATCTATGCATTTCCTAATTATGTAGTCTTCTATCACGGTGGAAAGGTGTAATCTCTCCTTTAGGTAAATTACCCTATTTGTGGGTTGGGTTTGTCATTCCACTGACACAATTTTATGAAAAATGTGTTGTATACACAGCACAGAAACCAACCAGTCTGTCTCTAGCAGATCTGAGCTGGTGTTTATCCCACTCACAAACTTCCTCCCACTCTCGGTTTTATCCAACCCTGTAAGAGCATATCCCTCTACTGCTTTCTGTCTCTGAAATGGGGAAGAAATACTGACCTAACCATGAAAAAAATGGGGAAAAATCACTTTAAAATTTGGCACATAGACTCGAGTTCACAAGTCTGAAATTTAGCACAGTGTGCTCTTGCCTAACTGTGCTAACAGTAACAAATCTGTCCACTCTTTTATATGCATAGAGTTCCAGGTGTGGCTGAGTTTAGTATGTGACGTGCAAACTATAGAGCGATGAGGGTCTGAGAATATTTTAAAGCCATCTCAATTGAACGTGTTCCGAAGTGAGTCATACTGAACTCGAAACGTTAACTGTTTTCTCTCAGCACAGACGCTGCCAGACCTATTGAGTTTTTCCAGCACTTCGTGTTTTTTTTTAGTTTGAACTGAGGGGCTACTGGTTCCGTGGCTGTTAACTGTTAAACTTGACAAAGGTTTCCCTGTGAATGCCATGTTAAGAAGGGAAGGAGAACTGATGCTGCTAATTGCGATTAAATGTTAAAAGTGCGCCAACGCTGGCGTGTTAATTCCGACAGCCTCAAAAGTCTGGCAAGAACAGAAACATTGAGAATGTTGCAAGCCAAGTCCAAAAATCCACCCCCAACCCCCCCACCGTCATCAAAAAGTCTGGGACGAAGGAGACTGGAGTGAGGAATGTGCTGATTTGTATTGGTGTAATCTGTGAAACCTCAAAAAGACACAACAATCGGGCAGCTCTCAGCCTGACAAGAGTTTTTACACTTAGAATGATAATAACCAGCTTCAGAACCCACAGGGAGAGCAGCGATGTGACACTGTTCATGACGAGCATGACACTTCATCACTAGCTATTTCCAATTAAGCCCGGCTAGAGAATTTTGTCAACACTGTGTACACGAGGGGAACAGACATCGCATGAATCAGACAGATTCTGGAGGAGCTAAATAAGGTGCTAGAATGGGAGGGACAGTCCACGTGCTGAGGCAAACTCTCTCTCTCCTCTCTCTAACACATCAGTACTTAACCAGCGCAGGATCAGGAATGTAGAGTACAGCTACTCCAACTGGTCTGCTTACTAGAGTGCACTCAGGAGTGCCAGTCTCTTTCTCTCGCCCTAACACCGAGCTCTGCCTACCTACACAGGATCACGAAGGTGTGTCTCTCGTCTTCTCTCAGATACAATAAATGTTCCGCTTCAGAAACAAAAAAAAACTGCTGGAAAAGCTCAGCTAGTCGGGCAGCATCTGCGGAGATGAATCAGCGTTGAGTGACCCTTAGAACTAATGATAGCTAGGAAAATGTGTTCTGCTTAGCAGCTCGAAGACAGAAGTGCCAATCTCTCTCTCGCCTAGAAACCGATTCAAGTGCCAAGCTCTGCTTATACACCGAGGATCAGCAGTGCCACACTCTCTCCCAGACACCGGTACAACTGGTCTGCTCAGCAAAGTGGGTTCAGGAGTGCCACTCTCTCTCCGTCTGAGTCTCGGACAAGGTCAGACTGTCTACAAAGGACCAGGAGTGAGTTCCTCTCTCCAAGACACCAACACTGGCCGGGGGAACAGAAGTGCCAATCTCTCTCGCCCTGACACCACTAAAGTGCCTGCCACACTCTCTCCCAGACATCACGGCAAACTCTACCCGTCTGCCCAGGACCAGGAGTGAGTTGCTCTCTCCCAGACACCAAGACTGAGTGTTTTGCTTAGTAACTGGAGGACACAAGTGCCCATCTCTCTCTCTCACACACTCTCTCCCAGATCCCACTACAAAAGGCCAACCCCAACTCAGACTCAGGAGCGCCAGTGTCTGCGGTCTGCCCTCGCCCCCAGCCCAGCCCAGCCCAGCGCAGCCCAGCCCAGCGCAGGGTGCCTGGTGGGTAAGGCCAGGACTATGCGGCCACAATGTTGGCCAGGAAGAGCATCATCCCGGAGGAGTACGTGCTGGCCCGGATCGCCGCCGAGAACGTGCGGCGTCAGCCCCGGTACACGGCGCGGCCCCGCCAGGCTCGCTTCATCGCCAAGAACGGCTCGTGTAACGCGGCGCACAAGAACATCCGAGAGCAGGGCCGCTTCCTGCAGGATGTCTTCACCACCCTGGTGGACCTCAAGTGGCGCTACACCCTGTTCATCTTCACCATGTCGTTCCTGTGCAGCTGGCTCCTCTTCGCCATGATGTGGTGGCTGCTGGCGTTCGCTCACGGAGACCTGGACCCCCGGCGGCCGAGCACCGCCTCGGAGCCGTGTGTCACCAAAGTGCGCTCCTTCAGCTCCGCGTTCCTGTTCTCCATCGAGGTGCAGGTCACCATCGGCTTCGGCGGCCGCATGATCACCGAGGAGTGTGCGAGCGCCATCGCCGGCCTCATCGTGCAGAACATCTCGGGGCTGATCATCAACGCGGTCATGTTGGGCTGTATCTTCATGAAGACGGCGCAGGCTCACCGCCGGGCGGAGACCCTCATCTTCAGCCGGCACGCCGTCATCTGCCTGAGGAACGGCCGCCTGTGCTTCATGTTCAGGGTGGGCGACCTCCGGAAGAGCATGATCATCAGCGCCTCGGTCAGGATGCAAGTGGTCCGCAGGAGCAGCACCGCCGAGGGCGAGCTCCTGCCGCTGCACCAGATCGACATCCCGGTGGACAACCCCCTGGGCAGCGGCAGCATCTTCCTGGTGGCTCCGCTCACCATCAGCCACGTGGTGGACCGCCGCAGCCCGCTCTACGAGATCTCGGCGAGTGACCTGCAGAGCCAGAACCTGGAGGTCATCGTCATCCTCGAGGGGGTGGTGGAGACCACCGGCATCACCACCCAGGCCCGCACCTCCTACATCTCCGAGGAGATCCTCTGGGGTTACCGCTTCGTGCCGGTGGTCACCGAGGAGGACGGCACCTACTCGGTGGACTACTCCAAGTTCGGCAACCGCGTCAAGGTGGCGACCCCGCGCTGCTCCGCCCGGGAGCTCGACGACAAGCCCTCCATCCTGATCCAGACCCTGCAGAGGAGCGAGCTCTCGCACCAGAACTCGCTGAGGAAGCGCAGCTCCATGAGGAGGAACAACTCCATGAGGAGGAGCACCCCGTCCCTCCTCAACAAAGTGCAGTTCTTCACCCCCAGCGACCCCGCCGAGCACTGAGCTCAAATCATTTCTCAGCGTTGGGGCGCGGTTGATATCTGCAAACTTGAGACCAGTTCACACTTTCTGACAAGCTCGTTATTCTGAGATCATTTGTATCATTCGCGGCGAGATTACAACAGAACGTTCAGCATTATATTACATATACATATTTTTAATTATACTATACAATGTATATATTATATCATAGAATCCCTACAATGTGGAAGAGTAACCCACCCAGACCCATTACCTTATCCTATTTCCCCTGACTAATGCTCCTACCCTGCACATCCCTGAACACTACGAGCAATTTAGCATGGCCAATCCACCTAACCTGCACATTTTTGGACTGTGGGAGGAAACCAGAGCACCCGGAGGAAACCCACGCAGCACGGGGAAAATGTGCAAACTCCACACAACCGCCCGAAAATGAAATCAAACTTGTGTCCCTAATGCTGTGAGACAGCAGTATACTATTTTACATTTATATTATGTATTATGCATATATTGTCGTAATAGAATATAGAAACAGGTCAAGCTGCAGATTATATCAAAGTACCTGTATAGAGATTGTGCAAAAGTTAAAAAAAATCAGTGAGAATATACTCGGCACAACGTAATATATACATAAGGTATGTTCTAACATATAATGTAATTTTGTATGTATTGTATGATATACCTTATGTATATATTACACTGAATATATTCCCAGCAATTTTTTTCATTCATTTGCACAATCTATATACTGTACTTCAATATAACCTGCAGCCTGGCTTTTTAAAGTAAACTATTACTATTTTATATGCATAATATATAATATAAATATATAATATATCGTATGTATTATATAATGTAACATATATTATGTATATACTGTATTAATAGAATATAAAAAACAAGCCAATTTGCAGGTTGAATAAAAAACATTCATTCATGAGCATAATTTTATATCTATAATTAGAATTAGGTTTATTTTCACATGTACTCAAGTGCAGAAGTACAGTGAAACATTTACAATGTCACCCCTCAGGGCACCATCTGAGGTACCAAATACCTAGGTACAAGTCTTGGATACAAAAATAGAGAAATAAAGGAAGTTATATTACCTTACAGAGATTAATAGTATAAGTTAGACAAATAAGAACTAAAATAAAAGGATAAACATTACAGTCAGATAATCAGATTACAGATAAACATTATATTGCAGTAGATGAACACAAGAGGCTTTCACACGTGCTCACAAGCCACTAAATGCCTGTATTGATCCCCAGTCCAACAATGATTCCTGCTCTGCTCCAGGCACACTGACCATCCTGCTCCGCTCAACATCATTCAATATAATCTGCAGCTTGGCTTGTTTTTCTGTTGGTTGTTATACAAACAATGCAAAAGGTTTTACAGAAGGCTATGCCCATTTGCAGTAACTATGAATTCCTGTGGATGTCATCGGCCTCCACTCTCTGTTACTGACAGGACTAGTTGCCAGTGAAGTGGCCTAAGTCAATCTTTCATCAACTAACTGCAAAGGACCAGGAGTCATTCTGCTGCCAATTTGCTACAGTGCATTATTTCAGTGTAATTTCTTTTAGCATTTGACACTATGTAGAGTTTGTACTCATCAGGGTACCTCTCCTCAAGTTTATCATCTTTTCATCATTGTGCCTTATCCCAGTTTCACACCACTTGGAAACAGTCCCTGAGCCCAGTTTCACAGTTTGCAGAACTGTGGAAATCAATTAAATTTGAATTCATTTATCTTTATTTGATGAATTCTGCTGAAACAAACAGGCTAAACAAACCACAGATATTCTTTGTACATGCTTTTGCCTGTGTACTGTAAGAGCTGGAAGCACAGGGCATGACTCCAAGAAACAGAGTGACATTTTCCTGGTAGAAACAAGGGAGACAGAATTACATGAAAGATGACAGAATGGTGAGGCACAAAGAAACATTTTGAAAGGGAGAAAAATAATAGTAAATAGAAGGACAGTGATAGATATTGAAGGAAGGTCCTTAAGTGGGCTGTGATTATGTAGAATGGTTATTTTTGGGTGTAATAAAACCAAGTTATAATCCATTCCAAGTGCTGGTAGAGTGGAAAAAAAAATCTCTAAAACATTGATTAATATGTTAAATACAGAATTAAGTCAAAGCTTATAGCACGTGGAGTGTAAATAATGCTCTTCTGTAACATTCAACTATAAAAGGAGTAGAGGCATTCGTGTTTGAACAACTATAAAGATTTCAAAGGATCCCATGATTTACTGAACAGACTATAATTGAGGTGGAATTTGAAAAATTGTTGGGCAATAGTTCTTATAATATCTGGCATGTGATAATATATAAAAATACATTATGATACCACTTTACCAGCCACGCTACTACTATGTAACAATTTAAATTGATTTTCTAGATTTGAGGTGTATTAGAATGTTAAACTGTAATTGTCATGCTGAACATGTTTTTTTTACTACTTTAAACTGCAATGGAGATTGCATTCCAAGTACAATTTTATTCAATTGTCTTTTTCCAGGGTTTATGTATAACTACTTTAACACAAAACCTGAAAGCACTTTTCTTCCATAGCCATTTGCGGTATTCTGGAGGATCTGATGAACTCTAAATAGAAATGATATACCATGCAACACTGAATGTTTTATAATGTTGCTGATGTGAAATTCTAAGACAGCTATATATGGAGACATTAAAAGGTCATCTAGAGACCAACTGACTGGTAAATGTGTAAAATCCTGGTTGCTTTAAGATTTCAAAAATGTAAGGAATGATTTTTTTTCCATACTTTTGTCACTTTGAATAATATCACTGTGAATTTTCATGCAGATGTTTTATTATACAACCCAATGTGCTGTTTGACCAAATAATTTCTTAATACTCCACTGCCTCCTTTCAGTAATCTTACTGCAATGGTTGAATCACTTGATTATCACTTTTCACACCAGTCATTAAATAAGGGTAGCTTTACCACTTAGTTTACACTGATAAATCTAAAAGTGGAAATACACCAATTGCTGCTTTAAGGTTGGAACAAGTCAGGGTCTGTAGCAGCCATGGTCAAACCCTGTTCAATAGGTGATGGTGCCAAAGACACACAATCAAAGCAAATTTGAAGTTATTTTTGTGGGGAACAATAGCGCACCTCTGTACCCCACAACAATATCTCAGCAGCTTATTAGCCCAATGTAACAGAGGGTAATGCCTCAAAATCACTGTTGTCTCTTCATCTCTTACTTCCAACCAGGAGTGAAGTGCTTCATTCTCTTACTTCCTCAGGATGCAGTTTCTTCATGTAGTTGACTTGTCAGGCCAACAGCTCACTTTGGCGTCTTTAGCCTTATTGTATCTTCAACTATAACCACTTTAGGTTTCATTTTTTCCCTTTGAGCTGAAATGGAATTCCTTTTATACTCCCTATTTATAATTAACTTGAAGTAGTACGATTTTCTTCTTTTAACCAAACCATGTCTTGAGGAGTTCTATATCCCCATGAATTCCATTAAAGACTGAGACTTCTGTTTCATATTATGGATAAAACTTCCATCTCACTTCTGACTTCCAAACTTTCTTTCAATTCCAAAACTTTTTTTTTCTTTAACTTGTCGATATTACAACTTCCTTCTAAACTCTGATATGCCATTCTCTCCAGATATCTCCTCTCCAGTTCCTTATTGGGCTCAAATTATGACAGTATCCTAATGGAAGGAGACCAAAACAGTAGAGGTCTTTAATTTCTTTGGTCATTCCTACCAGCTGTAAGGTATTTAAAACATGAACTAGGTATAATTCAGTGAGATGGTTCGCCTTTTATTCTTTTGAACATTGCTGATAACACCTGGACCAGGAAGTTAGACTTTTTCTATGGGGTCACAATGTAATCAAAAAAGGTCAAGCATTTTATGTACTGTTTAATATAATTTTATAATGTCAACTGTTATTGTACTGATCAGAAAACAGCTATTTATTATTTATCTATCTATTTAAGAAAACGAGCTTATTAATATTTTAGTAATGATGTGCACTGCAAGGTTTAATTAAAATTATATATTCAGCTCAATTGCCGCCATATTCCTCTACCAGGCTGAAGGAAACTTTCATTCTTCTTTTCTAGCCATTAGCTATAAAGCAGTAGTAGCCGTTTTGATTCCGAATTCAGATGTTCTGTTTTCAGATCTTAATTTAGTCTACAGTTAGGTTGATACTTGTGAACAGTAGTTAGGGAATGCTACACTGTCAGGGTGCTGTCTTATATGTTACATCAATGTTTTATGCCTGCTTCTCCGGTTAATGTGAAAAAAAATTATTGCGTTATTTTTAAAAAAGGCTGGGGAGTTCATCTTGCCATCTCAGCCAATATTTAACTTTCAATCCGCATTACTAACACAGACATCAAGGCCAAACTATGCACAATTCGATTGGATTGTTACTTACATTGCAGTAGTGCCTGCACTGTAAAAGTGAAAGGTAAAGTCACCGTGGAAGTGCTGCCTCATTTGAGAGAGACTAGCATTGCTTAAGCCAAGGGTCACCACACCTCAGGTTAGGTGAGGGATTGAGAAGGAGAGTCTTTCACGGTAACCTCAATTGGTGTAGGAACTGAACCAATGCTATTGGCATCACTCTACATTAATAAACTGGCAACCCGATCAATTGAACTGACTCCCAACATTTCAACTACTTCAATGGCTATAAAACATGCTGCAATGTCATGAGGTTGTGGAGTGCTATAGATGTGCCACACTTAGATTGGTTATTTTTCTGAAAAATTGCTGTCATGAAAGACCAGCTGCATGGAATCCTGAACTCTAGAGAAATGTTCTTGGTATGGGAAACCCTAGCCAGTTTTAACCACCCACACAGATCGAATAGGGAGGGAGGGAGCTAACCACAGCAATTTGTAATGGTTTAGCATTTAGCTTTTGCTTTCCATTATGTACATTATGTTTCATATTGTCTCTAATGGGTCCCAAAATTTGCTTCTGCTGCTCTGTTTCATTGATTTAATTAATTACCAAACATGTGGCAGTAATTTCACATCTGAAATAATTCATGGGTTTTGGGATGTCATATATTCATGTATGACATCATCTGAAATGTAAAAAATGATGTTGTGTCCAGGCCATGAACAAAACTGATATACACATGCATCTATTAAAACAGCATTTTTAAAATGGTCCTTTTCAGCTGTGTCAATTTTGATGTGAGTTGGAGATGCCGGTGTTGGACTGGGGTTTACAAAGTTAAAAATCACACAACACCAGGTTATAGTCCTACAGGTTTAATTGGAAGCACACTAGCTTTTGGAGGGCAGGTGTACAACCACCTGATGAAGGAGCGATGCTCCGAAAGCTAGTGTGCTTCCAATTAAACCTGTTGGACTATAACCTGGTGTTGTGTGATTTTTAACTTCGCCAATTTTGACAACAGTGGGAAAATCCATCATGTAAATGCTAGACTTGTACAACAAATAATTTCATTTGTTTTTAAAATTGATCATCACAATTTACTAAATTCCTAACAAAATTGATCATTCCAGCAGACAAATGTTAATATTAAACATGAGAATTGTTTATTTGGACAAATTTGCCTCATCCTTGTATGTATTCTTTTGTGACACATTGACACTTCAAGGCCAGTATCTGTTGCCTCATCATGAAACAATGATAGACTGTGTAGCTTGCTTAACTATTTCAGAAGACAGTTAAGAGTCAACAAAATACTTTGTGGGTCTGGAGTCACAAATAGACCAGACCAGATCAAAATAGCAGATTTCCTTACCTCACAGGCCTTTGAGAACTAAATGGTTCTCTACATCAATCAATAATAGCTTTACTAGCTTTTAATTTCAGATTTATAATTTATTGAATTAAACTTCAACCAGCTACTATGGTGGGATTTGAGTCCATGTCCCAGAATATTAGTCTGTGCCTCTGGATTAATAATTCTATGACATTTTACACCACCATCTTCCTCATCTTATTTTCTGCAATTTTATGGATCATTTTAAATTTGAGAGTGATTGAATATTTTGAAAGATAATTAATTTTCAGCAGGTACATATTACTATTGGCATATTTCTGGATAAATTGAGGGCCAATGGAGTTTGCACATTCTCCCCGTGTCTGTGTGGGTTTCCTCCGGGTGCTCCGGCTTCCTCCCACAGTCCAAAGATGTGCAGGTCAGGTGAATTGGCCATGCTAAATTGTCCCGTAGTGTTAGGTGCATTAGTCAGAGGGAAATGGATCTGGATGGATTACTTTTTGGAGAGTCGGTGTGGACTTGTTGGGCCGAAGGGGCCTGTTTCCACACTGTAGGGAATCTAATCAAAAAGCAGTTTCACAGCAACATTTAAATCAAATCCACGTTAATTATATCACTCACCTGTCAAATGTTCTTATCAAGTGTTTACTGAACTTTGTGGTCATACCTGAAAGCAAAATAAACTTAAGCATCGATATTTATATTGTATGTGTATTTCTGGCTATCATCCAGGTGGAAAGAGACAATCTTCCATCTTCACAGATCATATGAATTTGGAGTAGCCGATTCGATCCCTCAAGTGCATTCTGCTCATCAATAAGATCATGGCTGATCCAATTTTGGCCTCAACTCCACCTTTGCAATGATCAATTGATTTAAGTTAAATTTTGCAAGCTGCTTGGTTAGTTTTGAGTCAACATCAACAAACCTTGAATTTGGGCCTGTGACATCATCAATGCTCCAAAACAACCTCAAAGCTCACAGGGGCAGAACGGTGGCTCAGAGATTAGCACTGCTGCCTCACAGCATCAGGGATGGAGTTCGATCCCTGCCTTGGGCGACTGTCTGTGTGGTGTTTGCACATTCTCCCCCTGTCTGCGTGGATTTCCTCCCATAATCCAAAGATGTGCACGCCAGGTGAATTGCTAAATTAACCATAGTGTCAGGTGCATTAGTCAGGGGTGGGGGAATGGGTCTGGGTGGTTGCTCTTTAGAGGGTTAGTGTGGACTTGATGGGCCAAAGGTCCTGTTTCCATACTGTAGGGAATCTAATATAACCTGAAACAGCTTTGGGTAGCATGGTAGTTCAATGGTTAGCACTGCTGCCTCACAGGGCCAGGGACCCAGGTTTGATTCTCTCCTCGGGTGACTGTCTGTGTGGAGTTTGCACATTCTCCCTGTGGGTTTCCTCCTACATTCCAAATGATGTGCAGGTGAGATGAATTGGCCATGCTAAATTGCCCATCGTATTACGGGTAAATGGAGGGAAATGATTCTGGGTGGGTGACTCTTTGTAGTGGACTTGTTGGGCCAAAGGGCCTGTTTCCACACTCTAGGAAATCTAATCAAAGATGCTTGACATAACCTCACGTTCTGTTGAAGTTTTCTGCAAGGTATTTTCTCAGGTCTGGTGTCACTGGTTACATCCATAAGCAAGACTAATATGTATTGTGATGTGGAGCTTACGTTTTGTATGCTATAAAACAACAATGAACTTCCTTGATCAAAATCCTTATGCTAGCAATAAAATATATAAAGTTTTACTAAACAAAGTCTTAATTCTTCGACTCATCCAATGAGATGCAAACTTTGCACCAGTAAGTGGTTATGTTTACACAGGACAAATCAACTAACTGTAGCCAGTATATCATTGCAGTGTAAACTTTTCAATGTCATGATCAAGTTTGGAGAAGTGCACTGTTGTTCTGACCCATTATTTTTAAGTTACAACATAAATTAAAAATCTTTTTCTCAGTTATCAAGATGAACAATTAACTGCCTTATCTATATCAGATTTTAAACAATACAAACTAGTCAGATTTTTTACTAAACCAAATTATTGGTTTATTATCAAAGCAAAACTTATTCAATAAATATGTAGCAATTAGTTAAGATATACAGACAGTAATGTGGAAGTTTATGTGTGTATCCTTCTAAATATTCCCAAAACATGCAAGATGTTCAGCAAAATAGAGAAACATATTGGTTTTCTGAGAAACAACACTTTGGCCAACAGCTTATTCATAAAGGCAAATGGATAAAACTAGGAAGTTCCAAAGTCTGTTGCTATGTTGTCATGTGGTCGTATCACACACCACACACAGTTAGCTTTGACGTCTTGCAGACATAGCTTGCTGAGGAAGTACATCTTGAGATTCCCTTTCAATCATTCTTTTAAAAGAAAAAAAAGTTTCACCATTAACGAACAAAGAGTTTTATTTTCAGAAATGGGAAAGATCAGCTGGGAAGTTTGTTCGAAGCAGGCTTTCCTCCAAGTGAACCAATAAAACCCTCTGCCTCTAGTCACTGTTCAAAACAGTCCTTACAGGGGTCACCTGCAAAGAAAGCAATTACAACTGGCTGTTTGGTTCACAAAAGACTTGATCATGGTCTCCAATGCCCAGAATGAACTTTTCAATTACCTCTGAAATAAACCACTCCAAGTTTTTATATAAAATAAATAAATCAATTTTAATAATCTTTTAAAACTTGAACCTTTCAGGTAATTTTAAATATAAATCATCTTTGTAATACTGGAATATGTGAAAGTACTAATGACACAAGACTTTTCCCATTGAAAATAGGCATTTAAAAGCAAGTTATCTTGTGACAACTACAAACTGAATTAGTGCTTAAGAGAAATTACCATTACCTTTTAAAGCATAATTATGGCTTTGGCCCATTACTCTGAGATTTAGACCTACTTGCAAGTGACTGAAAATACTTTATTAGTTGCAAAGTGGTTTTTGACAAAAATTCCATTTAAGTCTTTCTTTCATTGTCTGTATCTTAGGGACTTAAAAAAAGTAGCTGCAGAGATAATGTTTGCATTGGTTGTAAACTTCCAAAATTCCCTAGATTTTGGAAAACTCACTCTGATTAGAAAAAAACAGAAAACTAACAGCTCTATTTACAAAAGGAGTAAGTGAATAAGCATAAAAACACATTGGAAGTTCATTATAATATAGATGTTGCAGTCCAGAAACTGGAATGCAATATTATTGGACAACATTAATAATGAAACATTGGTTTTGTGAAAGAGAAATCATTTTTGACAAACTTATTTGAGTTCCTGAGGATGTAACAAGCAGAGTGAATAAAGTTGGGCCCCCGAGATGTAGCCTATTAAGATTTTCAAATTCCTTAAAGTATTACATGAAATGTGTCACATGACCTCATGGTGTTTAGGTTAATAATATTGGCACAGAGAGAGGATTGACGAAAGGACATGATCAGACCGTCGGGATAAGTAGATCATTGCAGATTGACAATTTGTGGGGCGTCACAGGAATCACTGCTGGGGTCTCAACTATTCACAATTGATATTCTTGGATGAAAGGGCTGTGTGAAAGAGAGTGTGTTTTTACCATTTTTGCTCAGAATACTAAGATAGGTAGAAAGCAAGTTGTGGGGAGATTGCAAAGAGCTGGATTTTCTACACACCACCCCTGCACTTGAACACAAGGATGTTTAATCCACTGTGTGACATATGTACAAGTTATCTGCCTTCCCCTGTTACTGGTGCTAGGCCATCACCTTCAAATAGACATTTGATACCCTTAAGTCTGGTCTAATGAGTGACAGGAGAGGCCAGGGTTTGTGTTAGGGGTGTGTGTGTGTGTGTATTTGCATGGGTGTGAGAGTTGGGAGAGGAAGGTTCCTTCTTCACAGAATCGCTGAGCCCATTGGACAGGAACCTCCCAAGGTATCCTCACAAGATATATAAAACTACAACTGTGTATGCAAATTGACCCACCCAACCTTGCAAATATGTCCCTGCAAAGCATTTAGCACATCCAGTGTAAAAGTCCCTCAAGCCCCAAGTACAGTACCATCAATAGCCTCCACTTTCAGTGGTGCCATTGGCAATGAAGAGATGCTAGCATTTCAATCCGATGTTTTAACACTCCCTGTTTACTTTCACACTGTGCAATAGTCATTGTCTTCCAAGGATTGTTCTGTCTTTAGATTGTTTATTTGACCTACTCCATTATGCTTGGATCTAAATCTAATGTTAAATCTTTCCTTGGTGGATGTGGAAGGAACTGGTTAAAGAAACACCCGTGGGACGTATTTTACAAGCCCTTTTCTACTCCGATTCCAAAAGTCTGCTTTAAGTTAAGATTCGTCTTATGACAACTTTAGTTCTACGATCCCTTAAAACTGCAAACAAATTTCATCTCAAAGAATTCAAACACATTCAAATATGTTAGGGCTCATCGTACACTCCCAACATTGTCAATGCTCCTTTTCTTTAAAAATCTGCAATCCAAGCATACACCACTGTTAACAAGCCCTTTCTGTTTAATAAGTCTCATTGTATATTTTGGTATTTTCCTTCACTCTCCTAAAGGTTTTATAAGATGGAATATTGAGTTCCCAATCTCACCTCACTGAGGCCAAGCTTCTTTGTTGACAACAGTGTCATAGTGACCTTTTGATCTAATCGAGGATGTTGAGCTCTTTATAGTCTCATTATCAAAGTCTGTGAACAAAAATGCATGTTTACAATTTTTCTTTTGGGATGAAGCTGTTGGTTTTCTGTTGTATTTCATTGCAACACTCAGCATTGGACTGATACCAATGTCAGTTTTCCTACACCACCCCTGTGTGGTTCTGGCGAGGAGATAACCCCAGCTCAGCGAGCAAACCTATATCTAAAACCTCAACCTTAGCTACAAAACTCGTTGACATAACTCCATATTTGGATAAGTGACTCTCCCTCTCAGCAATTCAAATCACTCTTCTTTGAACAAAATGTAATCACTGGGGAGGTGAATGGCTTGGTGGTTTTATCGCTGACCTGTTAATGAGGCACACTGATAATATTCTGGGGAGCTAGGTTCAAATCCTGCCTTGGCAGATAGTATAGTTTCAGTTCAATTTTAAAATCTGAAATTAAGATGAAATAATTTTTGGGAAAAACCTGTCAGATTCATACCCTGCTGCAAGTGAGACACATGTTATTTGAGGAGGCAGGTGGGAAGCTTAGCTTTTGCATGGCGCTTCCATTGTTTGTACTTGACCATCAACTGGGCCTAGCAGAGCAACATTTGTAGTTCCAAGATAGCGCCAGATAGCAGGACTAAATGCAGGCTCTTATCTGTGGATCATTTACTTTATTTCGCTTTTTTTCATTTAGCTTCTGCTCCTTTTCTTCCATGTTTTTCATTCGTTTTTCTTTTTGTTGGCAAGTTAGCAGCAGCAAGAGCGGGCCATGCATGGTGTGGTGGCAGCTTCCCAGTGGTCGGAGTCGGTGGATGTGGCTCCTCCTGGTGGTTGGAGGTGGCAACAGCAGCAGCAAGAATGGCCCCTGAGCATTCGGAGCTGGTGGCAGCAATGGCAAAGTTCCTCCAGTGGATCGGAGGTGGCGGCAGTGGACCCTTCAAGGTGGTGGTGCTGGCAAGGTGATATCTCAGAGGAGGGTAGCCAGGCCTGGCAGCAGAGCCAGGGACTCCTGATTGTGGTAAAGAAAGCTCAGAGCAGGCACTCCTGGTTATTAGCGAGGCAGCAACAGAGCCATGATTTCTCATTGCAGGACGAGTGTGGGTTCAGCATGACAGATGAACAGAAGGATAGAAACCGCACATGGGCAGTGAGTACAGGCCTAACTAAGGACTAGGAATCAGGAATTAGGAATAAGCACAGGCTTGGTGTGACAGAGGGCCTGTTCCTGTTCTGTATTGTATTATTGTATATCAATGTCATGACTGGCAATTTGGGTGTGCCCAACTGTACAGAACCTGCATTTAGAATAAAGAAGGCAAATAGCAGTGAGACAGAACAGAGCTCTGCTTTTCTCTGCTGCTTCTTCAACTGCCCACATCTCAGTCTGGAAAAACACAGCAAACTCAAGGCAGAGGCTAGGCTATGCAATGTAAAGCATGGATCCTACAGCTTTTCCAAGTCTGTTTGTCCAGCCTTTCGTAGCCATAAAATTTAACTGGAGTCATAGAGGGTGACCTTACAGAGGTTTATAAAATCGTGAGGGGCATGGATAGGATAAACAGACAAGGTCTTTCCCCTGGGGTGGGGAAGTCCAGAACTAGAGGGCATAGGTTTAGGGTGAGAGCGGAAAGATTTAAAAGGGACCTAAGGGGCAATTTTTTCAAGCAGAGGGTGGTGCCTGAATGGAATGAGCTGCCAGAGGAAGTGGTGGAGGCTGGTACAATTACAACATTTAAAAGGCATCTGGATGGTATATGAATAGGAACAGCTTAGAGGGATATGGGCCAAGTGCTGGCAAATGGGACTAGGTTAATTTAGGATATCTGGATAGCATGGACAAGTTAGACCAAAGGGTCTGTTTCTGTGCTGTACATCTCGATGATTCTATAAGTATGACTCTGACTTTTATTTATTCACTCATGGGATGAGTACAAAGAAAGATGGCTGTGGCTACTGGAGGTCAGTCATCTCAGTTCCATGACATCTCTGCTGTGATGGAAGGTTTCATCAACAATGCAACAAGCAGCACTTGCTTAGCATTAACCTGTTCACTGATATTCAATTTGGGTCCTGTCAGGGCTACTCAGCTCCTGACCTCATTACAACCTTGGGTCACATATTGATAAAAGAGTTGAATTTTAGAGGTGAGTTGAAAATGATATCTTGATATCCAAGCTGAGTGGAGCATCAAAAAGCCTAAACCAAAGTTAATGGGAATCAGAAGGAAACCTTACTGATGGCTGGAATCATACATAGGAAGATGGTTGCAATTGTTGGAGATCAGTCACCTCAGCTTCAGGCCATCTCCAGAGAAGTTCCTCAGGCGACTATCCTAGGCCCGACCATCTTCAACTGCTTCATCAATGACCCTTCCTCCATCATAGCATATGAACATACAAACAAGAAAAAAAAAGTAGTCTACCCAAACATTTGAGCCACCTCTGCTGTTCATTAAGATCACGGTTGATGTGATTTTAACATTAACTCTACATTTCTGAACATCCAATGATCTTTCAACCCTTTGGTAACCGAGAATCTATCTATTCCTACCTTAAAAATATTTAAAGGTTCTTCATCCATTACCTTTTGAAGGAGAGAACTTGAAAGACCCACAGTCCTCTGAGAGAAAGTTCACTGATGACTGCACACTATTAAGCACCATCATGACTCCTCAAGTACTAAAGCAATTCATGTCCAAATGCAGTGAGACCTACAGAATATTCAGGTTTTGGCTGAAAACTGGCAAGTAACATTCACATCACACAAATGCCAGGCAATGACCATTTCCAAAAGAGAGAATATAACCTAGGTTCATTGACATTCAGTGACATTACTATCACTGAATCCTCCACTATCAATATCTTGGGGGTTACCATTGAAGAGAAGCTGAACCAGACTAGCCATATAAATATAATGGCTACAAAAGCAAGTCAGAGGTTCAGAACACTGCAACATGTAATTCACCTCCTGACTCTGCCAAAGACTGTCCATCATCTACAAGGCACAAGTCAAGAGTGTGATGGCACTGATTTCCTTATGTTCCCATGATGTATGACTCAGGCTGTACATCTTGTTTAATCTCGATAGATTTCCTTAAATTCCATAATTACTCTTATTAGTTTGTCCCATTGTTCATTATTTAAGTTTGAGAATATGATGTCTGAATAATTATTTTGAAGTAAGGAAGTAAATTGAGTTAAACATATTACTGGTGGCTTAGTTAAACATAACCAGTGTTCTCCTAGTAGTCATTGTTACAGCTTGGATAAATTAATTTCCAAGTAACAGTTTCATAATAACAGTTAAAGTTATATCCATGTGAATTGTACAACTCACCTATGTCAGTGAAATGTTAACTCTGTTTCTCTCTTTGCAGATGCTGCCAGACCTGCTGAGCTTCTTCAGCACTTCCTGTTTTGTTTATTTTTTGTTAATGATAAGCTGGTTAATATATTACACAAGCAATTTTTCTTCTTCATAGAACATGCAAATTAGAATTTAGACTGACTGTCCATGTAGGACTTCCAGTCTCTCAAGCATGCTCTGCCATTCAATAAGATCATGGCTGATCCCATTGTGACCTCAATTCCACCTGCAATGGGAGTCGGATATCACTGGTAAAGCTAATGTTTGTCGGCCATCTCTGATTTTCCTTGCACTGAGTGTCTTGCTAAGCCATTTCAGAGAACAGTTAACAGCCAGCCATGCTCCTGTCAATCTGGAGTCATGGCTGGCCAATGGAAATGCTTGTCTGGTAGCTTCCATAATAGGTGACTGGTTCTAAAAGCCATCTTGACATGTTGTATTATACTAAAGTTATGATCCATTTTATTTCAAAGCAATGTCAACAATTTTCCATAGGATTGAACTGGACTCATTTTGAACTGTTCATTTATCACGAATAAATGAGCATAAAATCCAATTCCTTTCTATTGTATATTGCATTTATACAGGGACACTAAAACTCAACTGTAAATCAAACTAGCACAACAAACCCTAAAAAGGCAAACCTCTGTGGTACTCTTCAAGATGTCAGTCCTACAAATAACAAAGAAATAAAAATGACATATGATGTGCAGTCCAAAACAATTACTAGATTAACTTTCAGTTAAACTGAAGCAAATGTAACAAACAGTAAAATGGCAAAACAGAAAGTGTGATCCTAAATTATACTTAATTTCTACTAATAAAAATTTCAAGCAACTATTAATTCTTTGTTTATGTAAGATACTGGCAGCAACCAATAACTGGATGTTCCAACTCTTGTAACATCTGTTTCACTTGATTTCCTTTATCCTTTATTTGCAGTTGCTGCATGAATCTTGTTTCTATTGAGCTGGTTCTTGGTTCTTGGCTCATAGAAACAAAAAAAAAAGGACAAGTCCATTTCAACCTTCAAGCCTATTGCTTTATTCAATGAGATGAGATCAACGCTGATAGCATTAATTCTCCATGCCTATCTTTGCTCCACATTTCTTAATGCTTTTAACTATCAAAATCAATCAATCAATCTCAGGTTTAAAATTGACAATTGATTGAGCATTAATTTCCATGGTGAGAGTTGCAAATTTCAACCTATTCTTTGCAAGAACTGTCTTCTAATTGCAATCCTGAATGGAATGGCTCAAATTTTTAGACTATTCTCTCTATTCCTAAATACCTCAACTCGTGGTAATATTTCTCCCACTGCTCTATCTGTTCCTGAAACCTGTAATCAAATGGCCCTTTTCATCTTTAAATTCTAAAAGTGCAACTTTAGTTTATTAATTCTCTCCTTATAGCTCAATCTTTAGAGTCATCCAAGTAAATCTCTTGCTACATTCCAAAGAAGATAAGAACCAGGAGAAGGAGTAGGCCATCTGACCCCTCGAGCCTGCTCTGTCATTCATTAAGATTATAGATGATCTTTTCATGGACTCAGCTCCACCTCTCCGCCTGCTCATCACAACCCTTAATTCCGTTACTGCTCAAAAATCTATCTTTGCCTTAAAAACATTCAACCAGGTAGCTTCAACTGCTTCATTAGACAGGGAATTCTACAGATTCACAACCACTTGGGTGAAGATATTAACTCTATTCACAACCTTTTGGGTGAAGAATTTCGTCCTCAACTCAACCCTAAATTTGCTCCCCCTTGTTTTGAGGCTATGACCCCCAGTTCTAGTTTCACCCATCAGTGGAAACAAGCTGTCTGCTTATACCTTATCTAGTCTTTTCATAATTTTATATATTACTATAAGATGCCCCTAATTCTTCTAAATTCCAATATAGTCCAATCTCCTCATATGCCAATGCTCTCAACTCCAGAATCAACCTAGTGAACCTCCTCTGCAACCCTTCCATTCTTTCTCAGGTAAGGAGACCAAAACTGTACTCAGTACTCCAGGTATAGCCTCACCAGCACTCTACGCAGCTGCAGCATAATCTCCCTGTTTTTAAACTCCATCTCTCCAGCAATGAAGGACAATATTTGGGTGGCACGGTGACTCAGTGGTTAGCATGCTGCCTCACAGTGCCAGGCACCCGGGTTTGATTCCAGCCTTAGGGGACTGCCTGTGTGGAATTTACACATTCTCTCTGTGTCAGTGTGGGCCTCCTCCAAGTGCTCCAGTTTCCTCCCACAATCCAAAGATGTGCAGGTCAGGTGAATTGGCCATGCTAAATTGCCCATAGTGTTAGGTGCATTAGTCAGGGGTAAATATAGTGAAGGGGAATGGGTCTGGGTGAGTTACTCTTCGGAGGGCCAAAGGGCCTGTTTCCATACTGTAGAGAAGCTAATCATTCCATTCTTAATAACCTGCTGCACCTGCAAACCCATTTTTTGTGATTCATGTACAAGGACACCTAGGTCCCTCTGCACAGTGGCATGCTGCAATTTTTTTGCCAGTTAAATAATAGTCCATTTTGCTGGTATTCCTACCAAAATGGACGATCTCACTTTTACCAACATTGTACTCCATCTGTTCAATTCTTGCCCACTCACTTCACCTACCTATATCCCTCTGCAGACTTTCAGTGTCTTCTGCACACTTTGTTCTACTACTCATCTTAGTGTCATCTGCGAACTTTGACGCACTACACCATCTCTCCAAAGCCCAGTATATATTTCCTAAGGTGTTGTTTTCAGAAGTGCTTACAACACTCCAGGTATGATAGTACTCAGTGGTAGCACTCCTGTTTCTGAGTCAGACAGTTAAGAGTTTGAGCTGAAAATGTGTTGCTGGAAAAGCGCAGCAGGTCAGGCAGCATCCAAGGAACAGGAGAATCGACGTTTCGGGCATATGCCCTTCTTCAGGAATGAGGAAAGTGTGTCCAGCAGGCTAAGATAAAATGTAGGGAGGAGGGAGTTGGGGGAGGGGCGTTGGAAATGCAATAGGTGGAGGGAGGTCAAGATGAGGGTGATAGGCCGGAGTGGGGTGGGGGCGGAGAGGTCAGGAAGAAGATTGCATGTTAGGAAGGC
>NC_057732.1:8034252-8067656 GCF_004010195.1 Chiloscyllium plagiosum
CCCTCGAACTCAGCACCGCCTTCCTAACCTGCAATCATCTTCCTGACCTCTCTGCCCCCACTCCACTGCGGCCTATCACCCTCACCTTGACCTCCCTCCACCTATCGCATTTCCAAAGCCCCTCCCCAAAGTCCCTCCTCCCTGCCTTTTATCTTAGCCTGCTGGACACACTTTCCTCATTCCTGAAGAAGGGCTTATGCCCGAAATGTCGATTCTCCTGTTCCTTGGATGCTGCCTGACCTGCTGCGCTTTTCCAGCAACACATTTTCAGCTCTGATCTCCAGCATCTGCAGTCCTCACTTTCTGCTCGAAGAGTTAAGAGTTTGAGTCCAGATGTTTGACTCCATAATCCAGACTGACAGGTCAGTGTTGCACTGAGGAAGTGTTGCACTGTTGGAAGTGCTTTCTTTCAGGTCAGGTGAGATGTTAAACAAAGGCCCTATTTGTCCTGTCAGGCAGTTGTAAGAGACAAAATGGCATTATTTCAAGAAGACCAGGGATGTTTTCTGTCATTGCTGAGGCAATATTTATCCCTCAACTCACATCCATGCCAGAAATAATTTGGCCATTTCCCCATTGCTGGAGGAGCATGAGGTTCATGAATCTTCTCTCACAGGCTTTTGGATTTTCTTTACAAAAATCAAATCTTTTTTTCTCAGAGAGCAGTGGAGAGTTTGGAGGCTGAATACATTTGAGGCTGAATTAAACAGATTTTTAATCCACAGGGGAATCAGGGGTTATATGGGGGTGGGCAGAAATGAGTCAAACATCTGGAGCGGGACTCAAACTCTTAACTGTCTGACTCAGAAACAGGAGTGCTACCACTGAGTACTATCATACCTGGAGTGTTGTAAGCACTTCTGAAGGTGAAGTCAAAGCCACAATTGGACTATTTCATTGAGTATCAGACATGGCTCAATGGGCGTGCGAGAAACATAGAAACAGGGAGCAGGAGTAGGTCATTTAGCCCTTTGAGTCTGTTCCACCATTCAATATGATCACCGAAGTTTCTCCATCTTAATGTCATATTCTCACTTTCTCCCCATACTGCTAGATGCCTTTAATATCCAAAAATAATCTGTCTCTTTCTTCAATATATTCGGTAACTTGGTTTCTACAGCCTTCTGTGATGAGGAATTCCATAAGTTCACTTCCATTTGAGAAGAATTTTTTTCCTCGTTAGTCCTACATGGCCCACCTCTTATCCTGAGACTGTGACCCCTGGTTCCAAACTCCCTAACCACAGAAAGCATTCTCCCTGCATCTAGTCTGTCCAGCCTGGTTAGAATTTTCTACATTTCAATCAGATCCCCTTTCAACTTTTTACACTTTTGTGAGTAGAAACCTACTCCAGCTCCTAATTCTTATAAATTTTCCAGCATGTTTCTCCTCTTATAATTGTGACCATACTTCAAAAGAACTTATTATATTTTAGGATGTATTGAGGCTGTGACAGGTGCTACATAAATGCAAGTTTTTCTTCCATGCCTCCTATATCATAACTGCAGAAATATTTATGGGGGAGGGTTTTAAATTGATCTATTCTAGTCACATAGCCACAAATCAATCTCTTAGTAAATCTGCAACCATTTTTCAGTGCAACCAATCTTATTTCCACTCAAGTTCAGTAAACAATCTTTTTTAAGAGGCTTGTTTGCTATTCACACAGGCACTTTTACTAGTTCTGAAATTTAAAATCATCATTTTTTTTTCTAAGCCAATATTAAATAAAGTACAATACAGTGAAAAATCAACTGTTAGTTCTCTCCAAGCTCACTTTGTGATTTGGTGGTTCACATCTAATACTTCCTCCACTCCACATCAGAAACAAAATCAAGACAATTTATGGTTTTCTTTAGTCACTTCATAGAGATCTAACCACAAAATGGCTGCTGAGGATAAAAAACAATATTGTGGGAAGATCTCAAACACTGTGTGTTTTAATGCTTGCATCGAAGAAGAGGGTGTTAAGAATTCCAGAGTGTGGAGCCAAGGCAACTGAAACATAGTCATCAATAGTGTGAGGAAGGGAGTATGAGAATGCCAAGAAGCCGAAGATTAAGGTTCTAAGGGGCAGTGATTCTGGAGGAAGTTGATGCTTTACTTTCCTTTGGGCCACTCATGAGTGGAAACTTTCATCAAATAAAACTGTTACAAAAAAACGAAAGCAAAATGCTGCGGATGCTGGAAATCTGAAACATGAAGAAAATGCTGGAGAAACTTTCTTCAAGTGTCACGTAGGACTCGAAACAGCAACTGTTTCTCTCCACAGTTGCTGTAAGGTCTGCTGAGTTTCTCTAACATTTTCTGCTTTTGTTTACAATTAATGAAATTTTTTAAAAAAAATCAAATGCCCTTATACTTGTTTCCTGAAGATCTATTGCAGGCATTAGACCAAGGATCTGATGCAAGTTTTCAGCATTGTTCACAATAGTGTGAAGCAATTTTTAAATGAAACAGAACTCCATCTGTGCCTACTTGAGCATAATCACATACTTCTGATCACTAGCATTTAACTTCAATGATATTTCCAATGTTACGAAGCAATTGACGATACATTAAGATTTTTGTTTAATCTGACAAAGGTCAATGTTGAGAGTTAAGAAGTTGACTCTACACCACTCTATCTCTGTGTAGTATAAATGATATTACTTTCTGCTCAGAATTGTCAGGATTGTATATTTGATACTTCCTTGGGGTTTAGGGCCATCAAGCCATGCTGATAAGCTGGCATCATGGTCTTTATCATCTGGAGTACAGCTTTTTCTGCCCAATATTTAGTTAATCAGAACATACTGTAGAAATCATAAAAGAGAATGCTGTTTACACCAGTCTCTGGAAATATAACACATATCACAACATGAATTCTTCTGACATTGTAAAAAGTGAGTAAAGTACTTTACCAAGACAGGACACAGAGTTTGAACCAGTAAAAATTTATTTACATAAAATGCATTTTCATAATGATGTTAAATCATTGCTTACAATTCAGGACACACAAGAGCTATAAATATGGAGCCCACCTTCTATCTAAACATAGGGGTGATTTTAACTGGTAAGATGTTTGTGAAGGTGCAGCTGAGGGGGAAATCCACAACATAGTGAGAGCGCAGAGTGAAGCCGCTGTCATTTTAACTCCTGGACCTAAATTTTCAATAACCCAGGACAGTCTTCCATCTGGCAGAGGTTTAAAACAAGCAAGGCTGTTGGGTTGGAGCATAAAACTTGTCAGGAGCTTGAGGACAGTGGGAACCAAGGGAATTAGAATAAAATTTCAGATTGCAGACAGTGGCTTTGGGAGACGAATGCAGGATGGTGAGGCATCCCTGAGGAGCCAGGAGGGAAGAGGCCTAGCTCCTCCTCCCATTGCTATGGAATTCTGCAGAAAATCAACTTTCAAAAATTATCCCTCACCTCTTCTCGACATTCTTCAGACTTCTACTGGGTTCCCATTACACAGATTAGTTCCATACGGACCAGGGTTTAAAATGCTGGCAAGGCATTGCTTATGTAGCTTGAATGTGACTGAAGTAAAGTGGAGTCCCACTTGCTGGAGGCAGCTAATCTTCCTGTGCTTTGATTAAGCTACATAAAGATGATGGAGGTTAGACCATGGCATAAAACTCTTTTCTACCATCTTACCCTCATCCTTGCCCAACCAAATCATCCCATTGTGTGGGCTACAGTTGACCCCTCAGACTTCATGACAAACTATCATTGATTCTCGTTCAGCCTTTTGAATCAGTGCTAGCTCAAGATTTAAAGTATATATCCTTGCAGATTGGATGCAAGGATATATTAAAAACTTAAAATAGCCACCAATGATGAAATAATTAAAATCAGGGATCCCCAAGAAGCTGGGATTAGAGGAGCATAGATATCT
Organism: Chiloscyllium plagiosum; assembly: GCF_004010195.1. Classification (NCBI taxonomy): domain Eukaryota; kingdom Metazoa; phylum Chordata; class Chondrichthyes; order Orectolobiformes; family Hemiscylliidae; genus Chiloscyllium; species Chiloscyllium plagiosum. The sequence goes on from NC_057732.1 coordinate 8,038,136, forward strand.
TGGAGGGTTGCAGCAGGTTACAGAGATGGGGAGGATTGAGGAAGTGAAAGAATTTAAGGATAGAATTTGAAAATCATAACACTGGTTAACCAGGAGCCAATGTCATCGGTGAGCACAAAATGGAGAGGATTTAGTCCAAGTTAGGTCATGAACAGGAAAATTTGGATGACCTTGAGTTTACAAAGATTATTACATGGGAATCTTAACAAGGCTGTTCTGTCAAATGTGTAGCAGGGGAGGGGTTAGTCGAAGTTACAAAAGCGGTAGCAAGCGGTCTTAGTGATGGCACAGATATGTACTTCAAAGCTGTTCAAATGGAACAGAACATGGTGAACAGTTTTGCTCAGCCTCATACAGTTACCAGGGGAAGGATGGAGCCAGCATTCTGCAGAACAGAGTTTGTACTGGGGCTGAAGACAATATTTAATACTTTTAAAAAAAGAATGTGCTTGAATGCACAAGCCTGCTTACTCAGACAATAGGGTTACATCACTTCTCTTGTTAATGAAGATGTTAACAGGAAGAACAAAGGAAATTGGAGTGCAGGAAAGGAAAGCAGGTCTATCAAGCCATCCCATATTCAAGGTAACTGGGGAACTAATAAATGGTCACTTGCTGAATGCCTTCTCCCCGCACTATACACAATCACCCACACCCAACCTGCCCACACATATGCACTCACCCATACTATTCCACACAGAGACGCGCGCACACACCCAGCCTATGCATATAACACACACTCATGTACCCCACTCATCCACACACATAGATACATTCACACTCAAACACAGAATCATACACACACCCAAACCACACACACCCTATTTATCCACTTATCGATTCATACACACCCCAGACACACCTAATTCATTCACATTCAGCCACACATATTCACACACACGCTTCCCACTTACCAACACACACATATATATGCACACATTATGCATTCCCTACTCACCTATACACAACCATACATACCCATACAAACACGATCCACACACTCCACACACACACACCTATCACATGTACAAATTCAAACTGAATCCCAACCACACACACACACTCACAGATATACACATACAGAGAGATACATATAAACAAAAACATCATCTCCCCAAACACACACATAGCCATGTAATTGCATGGAGACTGTAGAATTAGTAAAGGGAAAAAATTATGGCAGAGTTTCTAGACAACGCAAACCCTCCTCTCCCATCCACAGGTTGTCTGAAACAGTCCAGCAGATTGCATGACCCATATGTAACATTAATTGTCATCTTCTATAGAAAGAAGCTTCTTCTAGACAACCACTAGATTTCCAACAATCAGCAGTTAAAATATTAGGATCATGGACTAGAACTTCTCTGATAGGGAGTGACCTTAACATATCATCATTTCTGGTTCACAGGAGAAATGCAGTACAAATTCATACTTGAATTCTTTGTCACATTAAAGCTGAGCTGAAATGATTTAATGTGCATAGATAACAAAGTCTGCACTTTAACATTTAAACTTGGTAGCTTTTGAAAGAGGAACTCAGTGAATAAATCACCTCACATCCTGGAATGCTCACTTGAGTAACAAAATATAGTTCCATTGTGGTTCCAGTGTGGGGCAGAGTTAGAACTCAAACTGCAACCAACATTCTGATTGTAACTTCAGGGAGACCACATAATAAAATCCAATGCTATAGAAATTCACTTTCAAGGAATGAATAATATTAAATTCAATGTAAATATCACTGCCCACCCAGCCTCTGACACAAAAACATGACACATATTAATTAAAAGGACAATGAACATTTTCAAACACAACTTTGCATGAACTTCCAAACTCGATTACAGTAGGTGCCTATGTTATTGGAGATATAGCTGTTACAAGAAATCAAGTGAACTAGTCTAATTGCAATGTTATGCTACAAACAATTCTGCAAATTCTATATGTACAATTTTATTCTCGCCAATAGAATTCATAGAATTTTACAGCACTGAAAGTGACCGTTCAGTCCATCGTGTCCGCACCAGCTATCAAATACCTATCTCCTCTAACACGAACAGAAATTGCTGGAAAAACTCAGCAGATCTGGCAGCATTTGTGAAGAGAAAGCAATATTAACGTTGGTGTTTCTAGTTTCCAGCATCCGCAGTTCTTTGGTTTTCTTGTTTAGTGCCTATCTACTCTAATCCCATTTCCCAGCACTTGCATGCTATGGCACTAAGACAGTGACTAAGTCATCGCTACCTTGGTATGCTGCATACATTTGTTAATATACCATGAGTATCACATTTTACATTTTTAAACTAGGCCACTTAACTAATGGGTCAATGCCAACTTGGAGACTCACAAGCATATAGATATAAGGTGAGTGTAAAATAATATGGATGCTGGAAATGTGAACTATAGCCGAAAATGCTGGAGAAACTGGCATGCCTGGCATCATCGTGTGGAAAGAGGGAGAGTTAACATCTGGGGTCCAGCATGACTCTTCTTGAGAATGGTTCCTGGAGAAAGAATAGTGGACTTGAGATGTTAACTCTTTTGCTCTCTCTCTCTCTCTGTACAGACCTACTGAGTTTCTCCGGCACTTTTCTGTTTTTGTCCCAGATCAGGCCTGTTGCTTAAAGAGTGGCGAGGGTTTAAATTGCACCGTGTGAAGTAAAGGCACGAAAACGGTCTGCACGTTCAGTATGTGGACAGTCCCTCTTTGAGGGGGGAGGGGGAAAGGTGATGCTCAGGGCAATGAGAGCCACCAAACCGTGAGCTCAGTTCTCGCTCGCTTCGGGCCCGGAGTCGGTGGGGGTGAAGAACTGGACCTTGGGGATGACCAGAGAGGAGGTGCTCCTCCTCATGGAGTTGTTCCTCCTCATGGAGCTGCGCTTCCTCAGCGAGTTCTGGTGCGAGAGCTCGCTCCTCTGCAGGGTCTGGATCAGGATGGAGGGCTTGTCGTCGAGCTCCCGGGCGGAGCAGCGCGGGGTCGCCACCTTGACGCGGTTGCCGAACTTGGAGTAGTCCACCGAGTAGGTGCCGTCCTCCTCGGTGACCACCGGCACGAAGCGGTAACCCCAGAGGATCTCCTCGGAGATGTAGGAGGTGCGGGCCTGGGTGGTGATGCCGGTGGTCTCCACCACCCCCTCGAGGATGACGATGACCTCCAGGTTCTGGCTCTGCAGGTCACTCGCCGAGATCTCGTAGAGCGGGCTGCGGCGGTCCACCACGTGGCTGATGGTGAGCGGAGCCACCAGGAAGATGCTGCCGCTGCCCAGGGGGTTGTCCACCGGGATGTCGATCTGGTGCAGCGGCAGGAGCTCGCCCTCGGCGGTGCTGCTCCTGCGGACCACTTGCATCCTGACCGAGGCGCTGATGATCATGCTCTTCCGGAGGTCGCCCACCCTGAACATGAAGCACAGGCGGCCGTTCCTCAGGCAGATGACGGCGTGCCGGCTGAAGATGAGGGTCTCCGCCCGGCGGTGAGCCTGCGCCGTCTTCATGAAGATACAGCCCAACATGACCGCGTTGATGATCAGCCCCGAGATGTTCTGCACGATGAGGCCGGCGATGGCGCTCGCACACTCCTCGGTGATCATGCGGCCGCCGAAGCCGATGGTGACCTGCACCTCGATGGAGAACAGGAACGCGGAGCTGAAGGAGCGCACTTTGGTGACACACGGCTCCGAGGCGGTGCTCGGCCGCCGGGGGTCCAGGTCTCCGTGAGCGAACGCCAGCAGCCACCACATCATGGCGAAGAGGAGCCAGCTGCACAGGAACGACATGGTGAAGATGAACAGGGTGTAGCGCCACTTGAGGTCCACCAGGGTGGTGAAGACATCCTGCAGGAAGCGGCCCTGCTCTCGGATGTTCTTGTGCGCCGCGTTACACGAGCCGTTCTTGGCGATGAAGCGAGCCTGGCGGGGCCGCGCCGTGTACCGGGGCTGACGCCGCACGTTCTCGGCGGCGATCCGGGCCAGCACGTACTCCTCCGGGATGATGCTCTTCCTGGCCAACATTGTGGCCGCATAGTCCTGGCCTTACCCACCAGGCACCCTGCGCTGGGCTGGGCTGGGCTGGGCTGGGGGCGAGGGCAGACCGCAGACACTGGCGCTCCTGAGTCTGAGTTGGGGTTGGCCTTTTGTAGTGGGATCTGGGAGAGAGTGTGTGTGAGAGAGAGATGGGCACTTGTGTCCTCCAGTTACTAAGCAAAACACTCAGTCTTGGTGTCTGGGAGAGAGCAACTCACTCCTGGTCCTGGGCAGACGGGTAGAGTTTGCCGTGATGTCTGGGAGAGAGTGTGGCAGGCACTTTAGTGGTGTCAGGGCGAGAGAGATTGGCACTTCTGTTCCCCCGGCTGTGAAGTAGACCACTCAGTCTTGGTGTCTTGGAGAGAGGAACTCACTCCTGGTCCTTTGTAGACAGTCTGACCTTGTCCGAGACTCAGACGGAGAGAGAGTGGCACTCCTGAACCCACTTTGCTGAGCAGACCAGTTGTACCGGTGTCTGGGAGAGAGTGTGGCACTGCTGATCCTCGGTGTATAAGCAGAGCTTGGCACTTGAATCGGTGTCTGGGATTGAGACAGAGAGAGAGAGAGACACTCCAATATTGATGTAGCCGTGCCCGGTATTCAAAGCCGCGTGTCCTTTTGCTATACACCCGGGCAGGAGGGTCTGCCCTCTTCCTTGATGTCCAAGGCGAAGTGTAACATGGCACCCCTGTCCCTTGGTCCTTTCGCGGTGGTATGCTGGTGTGGGTGCAGCCTGGCACAGCCGTGGGGCCACCTAACGCTCCCGGTCGCTGCTATCCCAGAGCTGGGCAGACCCGCAGGAGAGACAGGCTGAGAGAGAGGAGCATCACTGAAGGAAACCTCGCACATCCACACGGCCAGTCCCGGGCAGAGGTCTGTCTCCTGCCTCTGTGTGTTTGTGTGTGTGTGTGTGTGTGTGGTAGACTGCACCGGCCTGGGACACACACTCCTGTCTATCGCTACGAGCCCTAAGTAACTACGAGGGCACAGATTCAGCCGATTTTCAACCCTGTTCCCGAATCCAAACTCTAACTTTCTGACGTAAAATGGGAGGATCTTTGAACCTCATTCCCAAAGGAAAATCTTTTTTTTTCAAAAAATTAAAAAGATAAAGGCTGTTAACTCTTTCAGATCATTAAAATTTGTCTGTTTCGAGCACATTGGTTCCGCTTTGTGTTTTAGTTGCTTTCTGGGACCGGAGTCGCCTGTTTGAATTTCATTGAAATGTCATTTGGAGTTGATTTTTTCGCTCTCCGTTTCGGGATGATGTTCATGTATCAGGGCTCTCGCTCAATTAGACATAAACATTTTCCCACTCAATTTCCGCCCCGCTGAGATTTCTCTGAGGGACTGCTGTCTGCTCCCAACCTCTTAAGCAAACAGTAAGAGAGACCTAGCCGTTCTCTCCACAAGAACTGAAACATTTTCTGACCAGCCCTTGCCAACACCGAATGTCTTAAACCCGGAGATGGCGACAGCTCGTTTCCAGTCCAAAGACTGGACAGTTTAATAGGTTAGGCGGCAGGGTGGGTTACTTAAGGTAACTTTCCGACTGGCAAACGATCTCAGGGCGATGGCAAATGGGAGAGGAGAGAAAATGCGTTTTTTTCGGTACTGTTGAGAAATCTTCGCGAATGTGTCCGGAGGACTGGATTGGTTCTGCCCCTTCGTCAATGCAAAATGAAGTCAGTTTCAGTCTCATGTCTCACAATCAGTTTATTTGACAGTCACCGTGGTCAGAGTAACACAGCGCTTTTTCCATAATGAGAGAGTCCCTTAACAAGGTGGGGGTTTGCACAGATGGAGGGCACTGTCGGGGATCACCAACAACGACTAAAATGTTCCAAATTAGTTGGATTACTGGAATGAAATAAATGATTTTCAAGAAGGGAGGAATATATTGAAAATATGGCTGGATTCCTAAGAGGGCTGGCGTCATCTTTAAGGTTGCAATCCAATTTCATTAACGAGTTGTAATGTCTTGCATGTTCAAAGATAGACGTCTTACAAATCTCATGGAAGCATCTGTTTAATGAGATTAATTTAATCTAGGATACATTTTGTGGCTGTCTAATCTCATAGGGTGGTCCAGTGGTTAGCACTGCTGCCTCACAGCGCCAAGGACCCAGGGTCGATTCCCCGCCTCGGGCGACTGTCTAGTGTCGAGTTTGTACATTATCCCAGTGTCTGAGTGGGTTTCCTCCCACAATCCAACGGTGTGCAGGCCAGCTGGATTGGCCATGCTAAATTGCCCATAGTGTTAGGTGCGTTAGTCAGGGGTGGGGGAATGGATCTGGGTGGTTGCTCTTTAGAGGGTCGGTTACCGTTCTGTGGGGTATCTAATCTAATCTAACACAGCTTTAAATTGAACCAACATAATTTTCATGAATAAAATAAAACAAAAACCAAGCTTGCTGAAGAGATTCAGCAGGTCTGGCAGCATTTGTGGAGAGAAAGCAGGATTGACTCGAAGGTTTACTGGACTCAGAAGTTAACTTTGTTGACTCTCTACAGATGCTGAACATGTGTTGCTGGAAAAGCGCAGCAGGTCAGGCAGCATCCAAGGAACAGGAGAATCGACGTTTCGGGCATAAGCCCTTCTTCAGGGAGATTGCCCGAAACGTCCATTCTCCTGTTCCCTGGATGCTGCCTGACCTGCTGCGCTTTTCCAGCAACACACTTTCAGCTCTGATCGCCAGCATCTGCAGCCCTCACTTTCTCTCTACAGATGCTGCCAGACTTACTGAGTCTCTAAGCAATTTTTGTTCTGTTTGTTTCAGACCTCCGTCATTTTCGCTTCTTCGTTTCATATTAAGTTTCATGACTGTCATGCTAACGAAAAGATTGGTTTGGTTTTGACATTCTTTTATCTTTACCAGAGGGTCCAGTCCAACTTCGACAGCCCGTGTGAGAGAGGGAGAGTATTCGTACTGCAAATTAACATTGAAAGGGTGAACGAAAGATCTAAGTTGAAAAGAGAGAAGAACACCATCCGGGATTGGGAACAAATCACCACCCTATCTTGATCATCCACAAAGTGTTGCAAGTCATTGTCGACAATGCTGTTAAGTGACAGTCACTCATCGTTCTCCAGACACTTGGTCAGTTTTATCAGTACCACTTAGTTTTTGATCTCATTAGTCATAGTCCAAATATGGATAAAAGATTAAACTGAAGGCAGCCTCTTATATGCGTTCTGAGGAAGGGGCCGAAATGTTAACTTTGATTTCTCTTCGCTGATGCTGCCAGACTTGCTGAGCTTTTCCAGCAACTTGTGTTTTTGTTGCAGCCTTTTTACTAAATGTGGCCACAAGAAACTCGAGCAAGACTGAAATCAATGGTAATCGGCAAGAAAACGGGTCAGAGTCAGACTAGCTCAAACAAAGGTGGTTGTGGGTGTTAAAGGTCAATCAACTCAGTTCCGGGGCATCTGCAGGAACTCCTCTGGGTTCAGCCCAATCACCTTCATCTGTTACATCAATGACCTTCCTCCATTACAAAGTCAGAAATTGGGAATTTTGTTGATAACTGCACACTGTTAGTACCATTCACAACACCTCATATACTGAAGCTGACCATGCCTGCCTGCATGCAGCACAGCCTGGATGATGTTCAGGTTTGGGCTGAGAACGGCAAATAACATATATGTCATGCAAGTGCCAGGTGATAACCATCTCCAACAAGAGAGAATCCAGTCACCTTCCCTTGGCATTAAATGATATGAGCATCACTAAATTCCCAAATATCAACCTCCTGGGGTGACCATTGATCAGAAACTGAATTCAACTGTACATGTAAATACAGTCTTTAGATAAAATGGTGAGAGTTTTCTGGCAAGTAACCTGCCTCTTGTTTCCCCAATGGCTATCCACCATCTAACCAACATAAGTCAGGAGTGCAATGGAAAACTCTCCACTTGTCTGGAGGACTGTAGCTCCAGAAACACTCAAGAAACTTGACACCATTTCAGACAAAACAACCCACTTGATCAACACCCCATCTACCACCTTCAACATTCACTCCTTCACCAGCAGAGCACAATGGTGAAAGGGGATACCAATCTAAAAGATGCTCATGATTGTACTCAACCAGCTCTCCAATACTCCTTCCAAACCAATGACCTCTACCACCTAGGACAAGGACAGCAGATGTGTGGGAACATCACAATCTGCATGTTCCTCTCCAAGCTACACCACATCCAGACTGTTCCTTCACAGTTGCTGGGTCAAAGTCCAGAACTCTCTTGAAAGCAGTATTGTGACTCACAATACCACATCAACCGCAGCAATTCATGGTGGCAGTACACCAGAGGCGTCTCAAGCACATTTAAGGATGGGCCACAAACGCTAGACTAGGCAGCCATAACTCCATCCAATCAAAGAATGATTTTAAAAAAAGGCATTAGAGGGCCCTTATCATAAGTGCTCAAGTCAGAGCTCAGTTGGATATAGATGTTAAGCCCAAGTGGCCATGCATGAACAAGGCACCTCTATAGCAGCAATGGAAAATGCGTATATCTCAGACAGGATTTCCAGACGCAGTCCACACCATTGAAGAAGGAGTGAAGAAGTCCATCTCTAGTATGAGTGTCATGATGCCTAAGTCAATTGCACTGATGTCCACTTCTATATAATGAGTATCCCCCTATATGGATGTCTATAATAATGATTGTGCACTATGTGTGTTCTTATTGAAATGAATTATGCATTTTATTTGTACTTTTCATTCTCCTGCCATCAGCTTTGTTATATCACAAATTCCAAATTGACAGTCGGCCTGAGGTGAATGATGTGATCAGGCTGGAAGTTAAAAGAAGCCTTTGACTGTCATGATGAGACTTTTCAGGGTGGGATTTGTATTGGGATAAGGTCGAAAGCACAGTGCATTATGGCCTCGCACACTGAGATTAGCTGTATTGTGTCTGTACAAGGCAGTTGCAAGGCTCTCCATGGGTCAGGTGAGAGTCTGGACTCACTGTGGTCACATTTAGCTTCTCCTCCAGACCCTCCTATTCCTCTTCTTCTCTCCCTTCTTAAGAGAAATATGCCAAGTTTTCTACACCTTCCTGCTTCTATAGATCAAGTCCTGTCCATAGCATGATGTTCTGCAAAGCAGAGCTGACCTCTATCCTTACTAATACATACTGAAGGGGCCCTGATCTGTCTATGCACTTGACCCAGTGGTTTGCTCAGTGGTGACCTGTGTGCTTATGTGATTCTTAGCATATCTTTGCTCTGCATCCATGGTAAGATTCCTCATTTTTATTGTGAGATATGCTCTTAAAGGATAGCTCTGGTCTCTGAGGAGTTGACTCTGTTGGAGATGTGAGAATCTCTAAGAGATGTGACTGGCCTGAAATGAAGAAATCTCAATAGCTCCAGGACATTTTTGCATAGACAAGTACAAAAATGTTCTGGTGATCGTATAGGGGTTGGACATTGAGGGAGCAGGATCCTTTCCAACTGATAAATACATGAGGCAATTTGATTGCCTAATGTGTAAATTCTACATCTGCCTGTACCTGTACCTACAGCAAATGTGAGAGCCCTCTGTGCATGACTTCTGTGTCAAAGTAGATGCAATAAAATCTGAAGAAACTGCAGATACTGTAAATCAGAAACAAAAAAACAAGAAATTGCTGGAAAAGTTCAACACGGCTGGCAGCATCTGGGGAGAGAAATCAGATGCAATAGGTGACTTTGGTAAACATTGCATGAGAGACCTGGAAGAAACACTTAGAGTCATAGAGATGTACAGCACGGAAACAGACCCTTCGGTCCAACTCGTCCATGCTGACCAGATATCCCAACTCAATCTCGTCCCACCTGCCAGCATTTGGCCCATATCCCTCCAAACCCTTCCTACTCATATACCCATCCAGATGCCTTTTAAATGTTGCAACTGTACCAGCCTCCACCACTTCCTCTGGCAGCTCATTCCATACACATACCACCCTCTGCGTGAAAAAGTTGCCCCTTAGGTCTCTTTTATATCTTTCCCCTCTCACCCTAAACCTATGCCCTATAGTTCTGGACTCCCCCGCCCAGGGAAAAGACTGTATCTATTTATCCTATCCATGCCCCTCATCACCAGTGGATCCAGGAAGAAGCCAGAGGTAAAGAAATTAGGAGAATAGTGACCTTGACAGGCACTGGCAATGCAAAGTTGCCTAGCCATCTTGGAGAGTTGCCTATTCCAGGAGATGGCAAATATCAACAGTAACCTGTTACAGAAGTCTGAGTCTTCTGTCCCTCTGTGACTGTGTCATGTCAAGAAAGATGACCCAATGCCTGTATACCTTCTACTGGAGTTATCATCTCGTTCAAGCTCGAGATCTCTGCTCATTCCTTCTGCCCTGTTAGAAGTGCAAATTTTGTTAACATTGTTGCTGTTCCTTCTGCTGCTGGGGTTGATGCAATTGCTTCCCTTGTTCTCCATCAGATGTCTATGCTACAGCTGCAGAAGTCTCCAAATGCTGCAGTGAAGGTTGATAGCAGGAAAGGTCAGATCATGGTGAGTTACAGCTAGGTGAAATAACTGCAGAAAAAAATGAAAGTCACACATGAAACAATGAATTCAGGCTCTCTGAGCAGAGGCCTTTCCCATAGGCAGGTCAGCAACTATTACACTTCACTGTTCACAAATATTGAATAATGACTCTCTTGTGTGGTCTTTCTGTGTAGTCCCTGGTGACTTCCGCAGAGCTTGGGAAACCCAGACACTGGCTGTTAGGGGCAGAATTCGTGGTTAAATCCAAAATTCTTTGCCTAAGTATTGAAATCACTGACCCAACAGCTCAGCTAGCTTGGTCCTGGGATTTTCTAAAGCATTTTTAAAAATACTTTTGTAGGCTACCTTTTAGTTTTAAGAGGTTAATTCTTTGTTGTCACTAGTAATGTATTAGTAATGCATTCACATGGTAGCAATAACTCCTGTATGTATGTTAATATGTGCAGTATTTGGACTCTAATGCAGAGGCAAAATGGGAAGAATTCATCAATGTCCTTAGTAATTATCAACATGTCATTAAAACTTAAATGCTTAACACTCAAATAAAGTATTAATTTCTTAGACACTACATAGTATTTAAATTGGCACAAGAGAACAGGAGTAAGTTTGCAACAAAAACATTTCTTCAATTTCTTTTTAGAAAAGACTCACTTGGACACACAAAGAAGCCATCACCCTAAACATACCTTCCACAGACTGACAAGGTCATAACATAAGGGTGGTACGGTGGCTCAGCAGTTAGCACTGCTGCCTCACAGCGCCAGGGGCCTGGGTTCGATTCCCACCTCAGGCAACTGTCTGTGTGGAGTTTGCACATTCTCCCCGTGTCTGCGCAGATTTCCTCTGGATGCTCTGGTTTCCTCCCTCGGTCCAAAGATGTGCAGGTCAGGTGAATTGGCCTTGCTAAATTGCCCATAGTGTTAGGGGCATTATTCACGGGTATATATTGGGCAGGGGAATGAATCTGGGTGGGCTACTCTTCGGAGGGTCGGTGTGGACTTGTTGGGCCGAAGGGCTTGTTTCCATATTGTAGGGAATCTAATCTAATGTGTTCCATCTTGCATACACAGAGCTGAATGATATTGACCTGGTAGTTGTGACCTATTTTAGTGCATCTCAAATCTCAGTTGCAGATTTAACTGTAACAATGAATAGTAGTTGTCTTTTCCCTGTGAGGGGAATTTCAAGACTAGGGGACACATTTTTAAAGTGAGAGGAGAGAAATTTTAAATTTTTACATAGAGTGTGGTTCACATGTGGAAAGAACCTCCTAAGAGAGTGATGGATGCTGGTACAATTGCAACATTTAAAAGGTATTTGGATAGATACGTGAATAGGAAAAGTTTGGGAGAGATATGGGGCAGGAGCAGGCAGGTGGGACTAGTTTAGTTTGGGATTATGTTTGGCATGGACTGGTTGGACCAAAGGGTCTGTTTCCATGTCATATGACTCTATGATTCTATAACAACATTCATTCCATTTCTCCCAATAGCAAATGCAACTTTAAGCTGTACATTTCTCATTCATTTGCAAGGAATTCATTACCTCAATGATTTCAAATTTTCAAGGCTCCTAATTAGCTTAGCATTCCCTTCTTGTTAGGCTTAAACTGCCCTCTCTGCTTTCCCCCCTCTCTACTCCATGTTCTACTTCTCTCCTTGGACTCACTTGCACATTCCCTGTCTGCCTGATCTCCTTTACCAGAAAGCTGGTAAAATTGCAATATTTAAAAGGCTTCTGGATGGTTACATGAAGAGGAAAGATGTATGCTAAATGTTGGCAAAAGGGAATATATGAATTTAGGATATCTGGTCGGCATGGATGAGTTGGACTGAAGGCTGTGTTTCTGTACTGTACTATGACTCTACAACTCTACAATTCCTTGCTATCTCTTTCCCACAGGCAGCCACTTCTTATCCTCTGTCTTTTGCAGTTTCTTTCTTCTTTCCTTCCTGCTATCCTTTGCAGCCTCTTTCTGCCCCCAACAGATGGCAGATAGACTTCCAGCAGATAAACCCCTGGCATTGGCGGCACGGTGGCACAGTGGTTAGCACTGCTGCCTCACAGCGCCAGAGACCTGGGTTCAATTCCCACCTCAGGCGACTGACTGTGTGGAGTTTGCATGTTCTCTTCGTGTCTGTGTGGGTTTCTTCCGGGTGCTGTGGTTTCCTCCCACAGTCCAAAAATGTGCAGCTTAGGTGAATTGGCCATGCTAAATTGCCCATAGTTTTAGGGGAATGGGTCTGGGTGGGTTGCGGGTCGGTGTGGACTTGTTGGGCCGAAGGGCCTGTTTCCACACTGTGAGTAATCTAATCTTGGCACCACGTCACCTCTTCTGGCCTTGGTTTCCCGTCAAAAGGCCTCTTAAGTATATTGCGCATTTTCTTACTCTGCTTGCTGCTTACCCAACCACAGGCTGTTTCAATCTAACATTTCTGTCAGTGAAAGAGATGGTTCTGTGGTTGGAGGAAGGAGCTTCTCAGGGATTTTGGCCATCCTACTTATGGATCAGATTGGATATCTCAGTGACTGAATGTTCCTGTGTCTTTTGGGGATTTCAGGGGAGAATTTGAATACTGAATTCATGGCTATATTCTGAATGCTGGCCCCAGGATTACATCAGACCTCTGACACCCTGGAAGTTTTCAGGAATTTGAACCTCCATCTGCACCCATGTTTATGTCTCCATGTCTGTGAGAATTCCACCAGTACTGCTTATCTTTCCAAAGAATGTGTTGCCTTGTGTTACACGTTACTTGCCAACTGACTGGAATATGCAATAGGATTGAGTTACAACTTATGTATGTAACAATATTCCATAATTCACAAGTGGCTTGCCAGGGTAGCAATAAGAATGAGTGGCATGAATGTACCACTCCAAATATTGGAATATGCCTGAAAGAACATCACAGAGCGCTCTTCAAGAAATAGTTTAAGAAGGATTTGGTAGGTGGCAGTCACCAAACATTTGATCAAAGAAGCAATTTTATGGTCTTAATCTGGGAGAAGGCAATGGAGATGTGGAAGGGTTTAGGAAGGAAGTTCCTGGTGGTTGTCAATCCTGGGGAAATGGGATGTTGATAATTGCGGTGGGGAGGATGCACAAGAGACTGGGGCATTAAGCCGAGAAGTGGAAATTAGTGGGCTTTGGAGATGGGAATGAAGGGGGAGGGTGGAGAATGGAGTAGTGTAGGTGAAGATTAAGGAAATATGATGAAGGAAGCAATACACCCTATGCTGTTCTTCTTCAGACATATCAGGGTGTTTGAGTCATGCCTCCTTGCATTATTAGTACTGATAAGCCACTGCATAAGTACCTAACACCTCCATAGTGATATATAGTTTGTTCTTTTGTGGTTAACCTGAGTGATACAAGGAGATAAATGATTACCCAATGCAAGGTGTGGACCAGAGTAATCAACTGGTATTTGTCAACTGCCTAAAACTCCACTAAAGGAGGACTTAACTCCTTTTGAGTCATTTCAAGAAAAAAAAATTACTGGTGTGATGTAGAGTAATTCTGTCTTACCCCGTTCATGCATGTATTTCAGTGTGCTATCAAAATAAATCCACTGATGGCAAATTATGTTGAGGCACTAGCTAATGCTAAGTATGTTTAAAGTTGCTTGAGAAGTTATTAAACTTCTGAGAATAAATATATTTGCCACATTGTTTTGACTTCTTGGATCAACTCTGTGAAAAATATTCATGGAGAACTTGCCAGGGGAGTTTTACATTCTTTAGAACGCAATAGTTTCACAATGAAAGCCTTGGGTAATTACTCTCCACAAGCTTATTCTTGGTCATTATCATATCCAGTTTTTAAATATTTCAACTCATACAGTTTTCAGCTGGATCTTAAAATGGGCCAAAGATTGAAGGCATGCTGTCTCACAGCAATGAAATACCAATGATACAAAAGTAAAAACATTAAACCTCTACATTTTATCATATTTGTGTTATGTCTCATGGTCAGAATTAAATAGTTGTTTAGAAGGCAAAACATAGTGAAGTTATATTTCTGTTTGGAACATCCCAAGTGATACATAGCTATGGCAATAGATCTTTGCAGGGAAGTATTCTTCTGCTTTGGCTTTTGTCTCCTGCAGAAAAGGTTTGTTAGAATTGCAGTGCAGTCGGCTTGGTTTCAGATGAAGAAAGCCAAGAGGGAATCTGCCAGGAGCTGAAAATAGATTAAACCCTGGGCCAGATGGGATTAATCCTCAGATTCTTTGGGAAGCTGGGGAGGAGATTGCAGAGCCTTTGGCTTCGAGCTTTCTATCATCATTGTCGACAGGAGTAGTGCCAGAAAACTGGAGGTTAGCGAATGTTGCTCACTTGTTTAAGAATGGGAGTCAGGTGAACGGCTATCATGTATTTAGTGGGACCATCCTGTACATAGAACATAGAATGTTGCAGCGCAGTACAAGCCCTTTGGCCCTCGATGTGGAACTGACCTGTTAAATTAATCTGATGCCCATCTAACCTACACCGTTCCATTATTATCCATATGTCGGTCCATTGCTCATTCAAATGCCCTTAACGCCGGCAAGTGTACTACTGTTGCAGGTAGGCCGTTCACATGCCTACTACTCTCTGAGTGAAGAAACCACCCCTAACACCTTTCCTAAATCTATACCCCCTCAATTTAAAACTATGTCCCTTCATGTTAGCCTTCACCATCTGAGGAAAAAGACTCTCACTGTCCACCCCATTATTATCCATATGTCGGTCCAATGCCCATTTAAATGCCCTTAACACCGGCAAGTGTACTACTGTTGGAGGTAGGCCGTTCACATGCCTACTACTCTCTGAGTGAAGAAACCACCCCAACACCTTTCCTAAATCTATCACCCCCTCAATTTAAAACTATGTCCCTTCATGTTAGCCTTCACCATCTGAGGAAAAAGACTCTCACTGTCCACCCTATCTAACCGTCTCATTATCTTATACGTCTCGATTAAGACACCTCTCAACCTTCTACTCTCCCAATGAAAACAGCTCAGTTCCTTCAGTCTTTCCTCAAAAGATCTCCCTTCCATACCAGGCAACATCTTAGTAAATCTCCTTTGAATCCTTTCCAAAGCTCCCACAACCTTCCTATAATGCAGTGACCAGAACTGCATGCAATACTCCAGGTGCAGCCTGACCAGTGTCTTGAACAGCTGAATCATGACCTTGTGCCTCCAAAACTCAATCCCCCTACCAATAAATGCCAACACACCATATGCCTTCTTAACAACCCTATCAGCCTGGATGGAAACTTTCAGGGATTTATGCACCTGGACACCGAGATCTCTCTGTTCATCTACACTGCCAAAAGCTTATCATTAGCCCAGTACTCTGCATTCCTGTTACTTCTTCTGAAGTGAACAACCTCTCACTTTTCTGCATTAAATTCCATTTACCACTTCTCAGCTCAGCTCGGCATCTTATTTATGTCCCTCTATAACTCACAACAACCTTCGGCACTATCCATATGCTGCCTTAGAGTCATCCACAAATGTACTAAGCCATCCTTCTACACCCACATCCAGATCATTTATAAAAATGACAAACACATGTGGCCCCAAACAGATCCTTGCAGCACACCACTGGTAACTGAGCTCCAGGATGAACATTTCCCATCAACTTCTTTCAGCTAGCCAGTTTCTGATCCAAACCGCTAAATCACCTTCAATCCCAAAACTCTGTATTTTGTGCAATTGCTTACCTTGTGGAACCTTATCAAATGCCTTACTGAAGTCCATATACACCACATCAACCACTTTACCTTCATCCACTTGTTCTGTCACCTTCTCGAAGAACTCAATAATGTTAGTGAAGCACGATCTACCCTTCACAAAACTGTGTTGACTATCCCTAATCAAATTATTCCTTTCCAGATGATTATAAATCCTATCTCTTATAACCTTTTTCCAACACCTTACCCATAACCGAAGTAAGACTCACTGGTCTATAATTACCAGGGTTGTCCCAGCTCCCCTTCTTAGATAAGGGAACAATATTTGCTATCCTCCAGTCTTCTGGCACTACTCCTGTCACCAATGATGACATAAAGATCGAAGCCAAAGGATCTGCAATCTCCTCCCTGGCTTCCCAAAGAATCCGAGGATAAATACCATCCAGCCCAGGAGTTTTATCTATTTTCAGATCTTCCAAAGTGGCTAAAACCTCCTCTTTGTCAACCTCAATCCCATCTAATCGAGTATCCTGTATCTCCGTATTCTCGCTAACATTTCCTTTTCCAATGTGAATATTGACGAAAAGTATTCATTAAGCGCTGCCTCTATGTCCTCAGATTCCACACACAACTTTGATTGGCCCTAATCTTACTCTAGTGATTCTTTTACTCCTGATATACCTATACAAGGCCTTAAGATTTTCCTTGACCCTATCTGTCAATAACTTCTCATGTCCCCTCCTGGCTCTTCTTAGCCCTCTGTTTAGATCTTTTCTGGCTAACTTATAACTCTCCAATCCCCGATCTGAGCCTTCCCACCTCATCCTCACATAAGCCTTCTTCTTCCTCTCGACAAGAGCTTCAACTTCTTTAGTAAGCCATGGCTCCCTCTCTCGACAACTACCTCCCTGCTTGATAGGTATATACTTATCAAGGACCTGCAGTAGCTGTTCCTTGAATGAGCTCCACATTTCAAGTCCACACACTGCAGTTTCCTTCCCAGTCCTATGCATCCTAAATCTTGCCTAATTGCTTTATAATTGGCTTTCCCCAGTTATACCTCTTTCCCTGTGGTATATTCCTAACCCTGCCCACTGCTATTGTAAACGTAACCAAATTATGGTCATTATTGCCAAAGTGCTCACCTACATCCAAATCTAACACTTGCCTGGGTTCATTACTCAGTACCAAATCCAATATGGCATCACCCCTTGTTGGCCTGTCTACATACTGTGTCAGAAACCCCTCCTGCACACATTGAACAAAAACTGATCCATCTAAACTACTTGAACTATAGCATTCCCAGTCAATACTGGGGAAGTTAAAGTCCCCCATAACAACCACCCTGTTACTCTCACTCCTATCGAGAACCATCTTTGCTATTCTTTCCTCTACATCCCTGGAACAATTCAGAGGCCTATAGAAAACTCCCAACAGGGTGACCTCTCCTTTCCTGTTTCTAATCTCAGCCCAAACTACCTCAGTGGATGAGCCCTCAAATGTTCTCTCAGCTGCTGTAATACTACCCTTGATTAACAATGCCACTTCCCCCCCCCTACCTTTTACCATCATCCCAAGTACCAACCCATGTTGCAAGTTCACCCACCTTATTCCAGATGCTCCTGGCATTGAAGTACACACATTTCAAATTAACATCCTGATTGCTGGTGCCCTCTTGCAACCTTGTAAACCTATCCCTGACCTCAGTACCCTCAACCTCCTGTACTTTGGAACTACAATTCAGGTTCCCAGCCCCATGTTGGATTAGTTTAAACCCCTTCCCCCACAAAAGAGCATTAGCAAACCTCCTCCCCCTCCACCCCCAGATATTGGTACCCCTCTTGTTCAGGTGAAGACCATTCTGTTTATAAAGGTCCCACCTTCCCCAGAAAGAGCTCCAATTAATCAAGAATCCAAAGCCCTCCCTCCTGCACCATCCCTGCATCCACGTGTTCAGCTCCACACTCTCCCTGTTCCTTGCTTCATTATCATGTGGCATGGGCAACAAACCAGAGATAACAACTCTGTTTGTTCTCGATCTAAGCTTCCAACTCAGCTCTCTGAATTTCTGCCTTAGATTCCCACCTGTCTTCCTACCTATGTCGTTGGTGCCAATGTGGACCATGTCTTGGGGCTGTTCCCCCTCCCCCGGTGGATCCCAAAAACACAACATAGACATCACAAACCCTGGCACCTGGAGGCAACAAACCAATCAGGAGTCTCTCTCGTTCCCACAAAACCTCCGAACTGTCCCCCTAACTATGGAGTCCCCAGTGACTAAAACTCTGCTCCTCTTCCCCCTTCCCCTCTGAGCAACAGGGATAGACTCTGCGCCAGAGACCTGTGGCCCATTGCTTACCCCTGGTAGGTCTTCCCCGCCAAATAATATCCAACTGTATTTGAATCCTGTGACACATGTTCCTGAATGTTGATGTTTTTTGACTAGTAATTTGTTGCTTTGATTTTTGTATGTGCAAAGTAGATCATTTACATTTTTACTCTTCCCAGCAGCCTTCCTGATAGCTCTAACAACATCGCAGCACCCTATATTCTTACAAACACTAACATCGCCACCTCCTGCCCCCATTCATATACCAAAATATCCCTTAATTTGGCACCCAGGAGCAGTTAGTCACATTGACTACAAACTAGCTGGAAAGAAAAGAAGCAGATGTCTATTAGGAACTGGGAGTTTTCTGATTTAAAAGCCATTAAGAAAGAATGTGAGTTAAGCCAATGCTTGAACTGGGGAGTCCATAATTGTGAGACATTAATGAATAATTGCAGAATTGCTTACCCACATCCTAATGGAGGAACTCCAAAACACTCTGTATGTTGGAGAATACCTGCAGCACTGAGGTGAATCAAAATTGAATTCCTGAGAGCTGTGGCATACCTTCATTTGGTCCCAGAAGTGATTGAACCCTTAAGATCCTATAAAATGTAGGGAAATGTTTGTGTGCAATTAATAGTGGAGTAGTGCTTAAAACATATTAGATTAGATTACTTTACAGTGTGGAAACAGGCCCTTCGGCCCAACAAGTCCACACCGACCCGCCGAAGCGTAACCCACCCAGACCCATTCCCCTACATTTACCCCTGCACCTAACACTACGGGCAATTTAGCATGGCCAATTCACCTGACCTGCACATTTTTTGGATTGTGGGAGGAAACCGGAGCACCCGGAGGAAACCCACGCAGACACGGGGAGAATGTGCAAACTCCAGACAGTCGGTCGCCTGAGACGGGAATGGAACCCGGGTCTCTGGCGCTGTGAGGCAGCAGTGCTAACCACTGTGCCACCGTGCCGCCCATATGTAACAAGAATATATAGTATTAGTTTTAGTAATGCTTGTTTTATTTTTACTCTTGTTAAAATAATTTTTGTTTTAAATGTAAACTCTATGAGACTGTTCTTTTAGTTAATAATTGGGAGTTTGAATTTCTGTATAGACATTAATGGTTTCGATCAGGATTGTAACATCTGGATAGATGCAACTCAAACAACATTCAAGAAGCTTGACACCATCCAGGACATTGCAGCTTGCCTGATCCACACCCCATCCACCACCTTAACCATTCACTCACTTGACCTCCAGTGCACAGTGGCAGCAGTGTATGAGAGGCACTGCAGCAATTCACCAAGGCAACTCCAGTAAAACCTTTTGAATCCACAACCTCATTCACTGAGAAGAACTTGGGTAGCAGATGCATGGGAACACCGCAATCTGTAGCTTCCCCTCCAAACTGCATATCATTCTGCCTTGTAACTATCACTGGATCAAAATCCTAGAATTTCTTCCCTAATGTCTCTGTAGGTGCACCTATACCACATGGGCCACAGCAGTTCAAGCAAGTGACTGACCACCACATTTTAAGGCAACTGGAGAGTTGCAATAAATGCTGGCTGTGAGAGTGATGCTAACATCCTGTGAAAGAATAATCTTTAAAAGAACCTTGCCGAGTTCGGAAGAAATTTGATTTTGGCAGCGCGGTGGCTCAGTGGTTAGCACTGCTGTTTCACGGTGCCAGGGACCAGGTTTGAATTCCAGCATCAGGTGACTGTGTAGAGTTTGTACATCCTTCTTGTCTCTGCTTGGGTTTCCTCTGGTTGCTGTGATTTCCTCCCACAATCCAAAGATGTGCAGATTAGGTTGATTGGCCATGCTAAATTACTCCATAGTGTCTGGGAATTTGTAGGCTGGGTAGATTAGACATGGGAAATGCAGAGTTACAAGGATAGGGGTAGGGATTGGGTCTGGCTAGGATGCTCTTCAGAAGATTGGTGTGGACTCGACGGGCTAAATAGCCCGTTTCCACACTGTAGGGATTCTATGATTTGATTTGATTTACTATTGTCACATGTACCAAGATACAGTGAAAAGTATTGTTTTGCGTGCTAACCAGACAAATCATGTGTGGTATGAGTATGTCTGGGTAATCGAACAGAATGCAAAATATAGTATAGCTGCAGAGAAGGTGCAGAGAAAGAGCATCACTAATATATGAGAGGTCTGTTCATAAGTCTGATATCAGGGATAAACTGTTCTCATCCAGAAATATCAATTCTGTTTCCCTCTTCACAGATTCCATCTGACTGGCTATGTGTTTGCAATATCTTTGTGTTTTGTTACATTTCAAATACTTGGGTAGATTTGATCACACGTTTACACCAGTTTCAAAACAGAAAATATCATAATACAGGTTACCACTCAAATTAATAGCTGCAGAGATCTGAGATTTCTGATGGGCACTGAGCTCACCCCAATATGAATTGTGAGTTTTAAAGGGGAAATGATACTGAAAAGCAGACCGAATAGTTCTGAAATCTTAGTAAACATTAGAAGCCATACCTTAACACAACAGGAGCACTACACATTAGTTGTGGAAAGATTATTGAACTGGTGGTGTGATGTGTAGTGAAAACTGGCCTCCTCCATCCAAATTGGACACAAGGCTCACCGATTGAATCTTTGAGGAGAAAGTGAGGTCTGCAGATGCTGGAGATCAGAGCTGGAAATGTGTTGCTGGAAAAGCGCAGCAGGTCAGGCAGCATCCAGGGAACAGGAGAATCGACGTTTCGGGCATAAGCCCTTCTTCAGGAATGAGGAAAGTTTGTCCAGCAGGCTAAGATAGGATAGATATCTTAGCCTACTGGACAAACTTTCCTCATTCCTGAAGAAGGGCTTATGCCCGAAACGTTGATTCTCCTGTTCCTTGGATGCTGCCTGACCTGCTGCGCTTTTCCAGCAACACATTTCCAGCTCACCAATTGAATCTACCTATTTGGTATTAATCATGGTTTAGTACGAATACTGTCATCACATGTTACACAGACATGTCTAACTTTATAGATTTAGAGTCATAGAGATGTACAGCATAGAAACAGACTCTTCAGTCCAACTCGTCCATGCTGACCAGATATTCTAAATTATTCTAGTCCCATTTGCCAAAACTTGGCTCATATTCCTCTAAACCCTTTCTATTCACATATCCATCCAGATGCCTTTTAAATGTTGCAATTGTACCAGCCTTTATCACTTCCTCGAGCAGCACATTCCACGCACACACCACCCTCTGCGTGAAAAGTTGTCCCTTAGGTCCCTTTCAAATCTTTTCCCTCTCACCTTAAACCCATGCCCTCTAGTTTTGGACTCCCCTACCCTGGGGATAACAGCTTGACTATTCACCCTATCCATGCCCCTCATGATTTGATAGACATCTTTAAGGTTACCCCTCAGCCTCTGACACTGCAGGGAAAATTGTCCCAGCCTATTCAGCCTTTGCCTATAGCTCAAACCATCCAGCCCTGGCAACATCTTTTTCTTGATTTGGGTGCACAATCTAGGTTGACATACAAGTGCAGTACTGAGAGAGTGCTGCACTGTTGGAGGTGCCATCTCTTGAATGCATCTTTAAGTTGAAGACCTCTCTGCCCCTTCAAATGGGTGGAAAAGTTCCATAGCATTATTTTGAGAAGGATGTGGGTGATTTCCCTGCACCCTGACCAGCATTTAACACTCCACCAATAACCAGAACAGATTCTCTGGTCATTTATCTCAGTGCTGTTAGTGGGAACTTGCCGTAATGAGCAAAATGGCTGCTGTGCTTCCTAACTATAGCAATGATTATATTTCAAAAGTATTTGATTGTGGTAAAGTACTTTGGGATTTCCAAAAAAGCATTCGGTAAGCTGCCACACAAATATTGTTTCACAAGGTTGGGTTGAGGATAATTTGTTGAAGATTGGTACAGAAAACAGAAAGACCATAAAATATAGGAGCAGAATTTGGCCATTTGGCCCATTGAGTGTATTCTGCCATTTGATCATAGCAGAAATGCTTCTCAACCCCATTATCCTGCCTTCTCCCCATAACCCTTGATCCGCTTATTAATCCAGAGCCTACCTAGCTCTGTCCTAGAAACATTGAACAACTTCCCCCCACAGCCCTCTATGGCAATGAGTTTCACAGATTCATCACTCCTAAACACTTTTGTGCATCAGATTTCCAAATCCTTTCCCATTTAGAACAAAGAACAAAGAAAATTTACAGCCTAGGAACACACCCTTCGGCCCTCCAAGCCTGAGCCGATCCAAATCTACTGTCCGAACCTGTCACCCAATTCCTAAGCATCTGTATCCCTCTGCTCCCCATCTACTTATGCATTTGTCCAGATGCATCTTAAATGAATCTACCATGCCTGCCTCTACTACCTCAGTTGGCAACGCGTTCCAAACGCCTACCACCTTCTGTGTAAAGTACTTGCCACGTGTATCCCTCTTAAGCGTGACCTCTCGTTATTGAATCCTTCACCCTGGGAAAAAGCTTACCTACTCAACCTCTCTTCATAACAGCACCTTCCAACATCCTCGTAAACCTTGTCTGCACCCTCTCCAAAGCGTCCACATCCTTTTGGTAATGTGGTGACCAGAACTGTACACAGTATTCTAGATGCAACCGAACCAATGTCTTGTACAATTTTACCATGACTTGCCAGCCCTCATACTCAATACCCCGTCCGATAAAGGCAAGCATACCATATGCCTTCTTGACCACTCTATCCACCTGTACAGCAACCTTCAGGGTACAATGGACCTGCACTCCCAGATCTCTCTGCTCATCAACTTTTCCCAAGGCTCTACCGTTCACTGTATAATTCACTCTAGAATTAGACTTGCCTAAATGCATCACCTCACATTTGTCTGGATTGAACTTCAGCTGCCACATCTCCGCCCAACTCTCCAGTCTATCTATATCCTCCTGTATTCTCTGACAGTCTCTTCTGCTTTCTGCTACTCCACCAATCTTCGTGTCATCTTCAAACTTGATGATCATACCAACAGTGCCCTCTTCCAGATCATTTATGTATATCATAAACAACAGTGGCCCCAACACTGACCCCTGTGGAACAACACTGGTCACCTTTCTCCATTTCGAAAAACTCTCTTCAACTACTACTCTCTGTCTTATGTTACTCAACCAGTTCTTTACCCACCTAGCCAGAACACCCTGCATACCATATGACTTCACTTTCTCTATTAGTTTACCATGGGAAACCTTATCAAACGCCTTACTAAAGTCCATGTATATGATATCAACAGCCCTTCCTTCATCTATCAACTTGGTCACTTCCTCAAAGAACTCTATAGAAAATAGTCTATGCCTCTCTTTTTCCTACTATTGTTCATAACTTCATACTTTTCCACCTGCCACTTCTTTAACCATTGTCCTCACCTGTTGAGGTCTTTTTGCAGCCTCTCCACCTCCTCAACATTACCTGGTGTGTCATCTGCAGACTTAGCAACAATGTCCCCAGTTACTTCATACAGATCATTAATATATAACGTGAACAGTTGTGGTCTCAACATTGTCTGCTCTGGAATTCCACTAGTTACCATTGCCATCCTGAAAAAGACCCCTTTATTGCCACTCTCTTCCTTCTGCCTGTCAGCCAATTCTCTATCCATGCCAGTATCTTGTCCCTAACACCATGGAATCTCATCATAGTTAGCAGTCCCCTGTGCAACACCTTCTCAAATCCTTCTGGAAATCCACATACATCACGTCCATTCTCTGTCCTTTGTCTACCTATTTTTATCTCCTCAAAGAATTCTAACAGATTTGTATGATCTTCCCTTGACAAAACCGTGCTGACTTACCACTAATTTGCTGTGCACTTTCGAGCACTCTGCAAACTCACCCTTTAATGTGTCATCATTGGCCTTCAGCTATTTATAATCCTCATTAATTTCTTAGATGTGAGGAATTAGCGCAATGCATCCAATTTGCTGGTGACACAAAGTCATGTGGAAAGATAATCGTTTTTGGGAATATCACCTGCACGTGGCTCATGTTGCCTTTCATCATATCTCAATCCATCCATGAAAGAGGGCCACTAACACAAAGTAACTTGACCAGAACGAACTCAGAAGCAGTCCAGCCTACCTGAAACATAACCAAATCCTCCACAAATAGAATCAGCATCCTTAGGCTAACATCTGGCTGACATGATTTCCATCACCATTTTGTGACCACCATCCCACCCTACCTTCTGGGAAATGGTCAGATGTAGACACAAGTTAGGCGAGGGTCTGAACCAAGAGGGAGTGGCATGGTGGCTGTCTAGTTAGCGCTTCTGCCTCACAGCATCAAGGAACTGGGTTCGATTCCAACACCAAGCAATCTGCCTGTGTGGAGTTTGCACATTCTCGCCATGACTGCACGGGTTGCCTCCAGATGCTCTGGTTTCCTCTCACACTCCAAAGGTGGGCAGGTTAAATGGAGTGGCCATGCTAAATTCCCCATAGTATCCAGGGATGTGCAGGTTAGGTGGATTAGTCATGGGAACTGCAGGGTTACATGGATATGGTAGGGAAGTGGGTCTGGGTTGGATGCTCTTTGGAGGTTCAGTGTGGACTTGATGAGCTAATACTTCCCCCCACCCCTCACCCCCGACACTGTAGGGATTCTATGTTTCCATGATACAGTTCTTTATAACTATAGGGCAAGTCTGTCAGCTGTCGGCCCCCTCCTCCCAGTCACCTTCCTTCCAGAATCTCTGCTGTTTCTGCCTATTCAGTAAAATGTTCCAACTATCTATTTCAACATTCTGATTCACTTGCTTCAACTGCAGAGGCCTGTACACTGTTACTGTCAGTCATAGCAGACCCTGCCAAACCAGGGAACTCACCAGAATTGGCATAAGGAACTGATGAAAATCTGTTCCAAAGCTAAAAATAAGATCATAGGGTTCAGCTGAGAATTCTGAAGAACTGAAGGTATAACCGATGAGTTTATATCAATTACCTTGCAGTCGTGATGCAGAAAATCCTTTAAATGATTTATTTACATTTATATAGGGTTTTTCATTACCTCACAAAATTGCTTTACAACTAATTAAGCCTGTTCAGAGGGCACTCACTGCTTTAGTGTAGGAGATACAGCTGCCACTTTTGGTATTTATACTCCCACAATCAACAACGTGAATGTCTTTTTTTGAATTTTAGTTGAGTTGTATCTAAACCCGGACACAGAGAAAACTCTCCCTCTGTTCTATGTACCACGATATCATTTACATTCTCTTAAAAGGAGATACTAAAGCTTTGAGTAAGCATACCATCCAAAAGTCAGCATTGCTAAAAGTGCAATACTCCATTACTGGAGTGACACCATGGAACATATATTTGGAAGGAGACATGAAGCCATAACCTTCTCAATCAGAACTGGATGTGCTATCAATGAAGGCTGGACATTCTGATTTTGGCAGGGGGTGAAGTAGACCCAGAGTCAAAATGTGTGGTGCTGGAAAAGCACAGCCGGTCAGACAGCATCCGAGGGGCAGGAGAGTCGACGTTTCGAATGTAAGCCCTTTATCAGGAATGTGGAGGGGGGGGCATGGCCAAGGGGGCTCAGAGATAACTGAGAGGAGGTTGGGCTGAGGGGAAGGTAGCTGGGAGTGCAATAGGTAGATGAAGGTGGGGGGTGATGGTGATAGAGCTGAGTGGAGGGTGGAGTGGATGGGTGGGAAGGAAGATGGACAGGTAGGACAGTTCAAGAAGGCGGTGCCAAGTTGGAGGGTTGGATCTGGGAATAAGGTAGGGAGAGGGGAGATCAGGAAAGTAGTGAAATCCATGTTGATCCCATGCGGTTGGAAGGTCCCAAGGCGAAAGATGAGGTGTTCTTCCTTCAGGTGTTGGGTGGCTAGAATTTGTCGGTGGGGGAGGCCCAGTACTTGCATGTCCTTGGCAGAGTTGGAGGGAGTTGAAGTGTTCGGCCACAGGACGGTAGAGTTGATTGATGCACCTGTCCTGGAGATGTTCTCCAAAATGTTCCGCAAGTTGCTGTCCTGTCTCCCTAATGTAGAGGAGACCACATTGCGAGCAACGGACACAGTAGATGAGGAACTTGGAGGTGCAGGAAAATCTCTGCCGGATGTGGAAGGATCCTTTGGGGCCTTGGATGGAGGTGAGGGGGAAGGTGTGGGCGAAAGTTTTACACCTCTTGTGGTGGCAAGGGAAGGTGCTGGGAGTGGAGGGTGGGTTGGTGGGTGGGGGTGCTGAACCTAGCGAGGGAATCGTAGAGACCCCTGGCAGCGATTCTCCTGCACCTCCAAACCACATCCGGCAGAGATTTTCCCATACCTCTGCGACTCCCTTGTTTATTTAAATACAGTCAGCAAATGAAATGGGTGGGATCACAACATGACAGGAGGGGCAAGTGACATTTCAATTCTGGCTGTAAACCCACCATGGGGAAAATTTAGCCTAGTATAGAGTTCTATTGCTGTGCTTGTGTCTGGAAGAAGAAACGTAGCAGCTGCAGTTCTTTGTAAAGCTTATCTTTGTTGACGAAATTGCACTAAACGGAATCATTTTTGAATATCCTGAGGTTTCAATAATCTGTTTTTTGTAGGGATAGACTTGCTATGAAATATTGGAAGCTGTTGTTGCCATCTGACGGGAGATTTTTGACATTGCTTTTTGTGCTATAGTGAGTCAGCTGGAGCTTTTCATTTTGACATAGTTTGTGTAAAAATCAGACTCTGTTTTCTTTCTGCAAATTCTTTTAAGCAACTTCTCAGGCTGAGTTGATTCCTTCGTGTCCAAGATGTGTTGGCCAGTCATATAAATCTTCCCTTCTTATCATGTTCAGGAGACACAGCTGGTTCAAAATGACAAAACATTGCATCCGCACTTTAAACAGAGACTGTTACACAAGAGGTAATTGTTTGTAGAATAATGGGGGACAGAAACAGGCCATGTGGCTAAACTGCTGTATATGAGAAACAAAAACAGAAATTGCTGGAAAAGCTCAGCATCTGTGGAGAGAAATCAGAGTTAACATTTTGGGTCCAGTGACCTTTCCTCAGAACTGATGTCTGTGACCCTCCTTTATCTAATTCTATTCGTATACATTGTATTTCTTTCTCCCTTATGTTTAGCTTTCTCCCCCATAGCTTTGAATGGTAGAACCAAGCTCATTGACTGAGCCATTACAAGGTGCAGTGTGACAGCGGGACCTATAGTTGATGCCAACTTTACCAGTCCTGGGGAAGTGAAAGAAAGTATTGGCAATGCCTTTGTCTTCTCTTGATGTTTATTCAGTAATCCTTGCTAGAAGGATGGATTTCAAGTATGGAACAGACCAGCTGAGATAAATAGTACTTTTAAAAAAATTGTTCATGCAATGTGAGTGATGCCAGTGAAACCATTATTGCACTTCAGAACATGGTGGCAAGCCACCTTCTTGATCTGTGGCAAATTTATTTCATGTAATGCATCCACAATGTTGCTAGGGGGCTTCGAGGATTTTGATGCAGCTACAATGAAGAAACTACAATATATTTTCAAGTCAGGATGATGTGTGTGGCTTGGGGGGGCTTTCAGATGGTAGTGTTCCAATCTATCTGCGGCCCTTGCCCTTCTAAATGATAGAGGTCATGGGTTTGGAAAGCACTGTCTGTGAAACTTTGGTGAGTATCCACAGTACATTTTGTAGATGGTACACCGTGCTGCCGCTGTATGTCAGTGAAGGATGGGGTGCCAATTAGCTAGGCTGCTTCATCTGGATGGTATCACGCTTCTTGACAATTGATGGAGCTGTACCCATCCAGGAAAGTCAAGATTACTTCATCACACTCTTTACTTGTGCCTCATAATTTCTGGAGAGGCACTAGAGGAGGCAGGAGGCAAGTTACTTGCCACAGAATTCTTTGTAGCTGACCTGTTGTTGCAGTCGCTGTATTTATGTGGCTGGTCCAGCTCAGTTTCTGGTCAATGGCAGCCTCAAGGGTGATGATAGTGGGGATATCAGTGATGGGTGAACATCCATTGAACATCTTTGAGTCCTGCCTTTGGACATGAACTGTTTCTGTATCTGAGTGTCACAAATGGTACTGAATATTGTGCAATCATCAGTAAACATCCCTGCTCTGACTTAATGACAGAGGGAAGGTCATTGATGATGCATCAGAAGGTGGTTTGGCTTGAAACACTACCCTGAAGAACTCCAAGGAGGTCATTGGACGACAATAATTGACATTCAATGACCTTAGCCATCTTCCTTTGATTCCAACTGGCGGAGTTTTCCCCTCGGTTCTCATTGACTTTAACTTTGGTGAGTCTCCTTGATGCCAAACTCAAACAAATGCTGCCTTGATGTCAAGGGCAGTCACTCTCCTCACCTCGGTGAAAGTGGGTACTGCAGATGCTGGAGATTAGAGTCACAATTAGAATGGTGCTGGAAAAGCACAGCAGGTCAGGCAGCATCCGAGGAGCAGGAAAATTGACATTTTGGGCAAAAGCCCTTCTTCACTCCTGATGAAAGGCTTTTGCCCAAAACATTGATTTTCCTGCTCCTCGGAAGCTGCCTTACCTGCTTTGCTTTTCCAGCACCACTCTAATCTTGACTCTCCTCACCTCTGCTGTTTGAATCACGACTGTAACGCAGTCAGGGGCTCAGTAGTTCTGCAGAATCCAAACAGAGCATTAGTGAGTAGCGTACCCCAAGCAAGTGCTATTTGTTACAATCAGACCCGAGGCAAGGTTCTCCCGGTGATTATGGACCCAGACAGGATACCACAACTTTTTAAACTCCGGTGTGAGGAGCGATCAACTGACTCCTCCTCTTTATTTACATGCCCCCCTCTGTTAGTCGCAACAAGGTTTTTTTTATTTACAAAGTAGCTCATCCTTTTTGGATGCCCTTCTCCCAGACCAGCTGAGCTTATGTATTAAAAGGAACCAATTTAAGCAAGCCTTCTTGAGTTAACTAATGAGTAAGTTTATTAGTTTCAAAAGTCAAGATGAAA
>NC_057732.1:8068156-8072598 GCF_004010195.1 Chiloscyllium plagiosum
CAATGCTCTGACCAATAAAGGAAAGCATACCAAATGCCTTCTTCACTATCCTAGCTACCTGTGACTCTACTTTCAAAGAGCTATGAACCTGCACTCCAAGGTCTCTTTGTTCAGCAAAGTTTCCTAGGATCTTACTATTAAGTGTATAAGTCCTGCTATGATTTGCTTTCCTAAAGTGCAGCACCTCACATTTACCTAACTTAAACTCCATCTGCCACTCCTCAGCCCATTGGCTCCTCTGATCAAGATTCCATTGTAATCTGAGATAACCTTCTTCGCTGTCCACTACACCTCCAATTTTGGTGTCATCTGCAAACTTACTAACTATACCTCTTATGCTCACATCCAAATCATTTATATGAAAAACAACCCTCCATCACTACTCTCTGTCTTCTAACTTTGAGCCATTTCTGTATCCAAATGGCTAGTTCTCCCTATATTCCATGAGATCCAACCTTGCTAACCAGTCCCCATGTTGAATGCCTTACTGAAGTCCATATTGATTATGTCTACCTCTCTGCCCTTATCAAGCCTCTTTGTTGCTTCTTCAAAAGGTTTGATTATTGTACAGTGTTGAAGTCTGAATTTCTATTGCTGAAGAGTCCTGAAATTGGATTCTTTTGAATTTTCTGTCTTGTTAAACTCATGGTATGTCATTATTTATGACACTTCTGAAGTCACTTTCTTGCTTTCTTATCAGATGTAGCTTCTCTGTCCCTTTACATTTGGTGTTAGCTGTATGTAGGAAACACAACCTGCCCTTCCATTACCCCCTTGAATTCTTCTGCAGGCAATCTTAATTGCCCATTTGTCAGAAGGCTGCCAGTTGTCAAGCAAATATTAAAATAGTTTGTTCTTTTGCTTTGATTCCATTTTCCCAAGGATGCTTAATTCTTTTGATTATTTTAGAGCAGTTTGCCCTTGTCCTTTTATCTCAGGAAACGGTTTATTTTACAAAGAGCTATTGCTGATTTTTTCAATCCAAGAACAGTTACTCAAGTTTAGAAGTTTAAAGTACTCTGTGGTTCCTTGATACACAGATATCTTGACACTTTGCTCTCTTTTTCTTTCAATGTCTCAGGGAACTTCGGAAGTGTTCGAACCACCGTTATCAAACAAAATTTGACATAAAGCCAAATGAAGAAATATTAAAAACATGGCCTAAGAGGTAATTTTAAGAAGCATCTTAAAAGTGAAAAGAGAGGTAAAGAAGTTTAACAAGTGAATTTCAAAGCCTTGGACCTAAACAGCTGCCTGCACGCTGGATCAAAGATGGACAGAAGGAAATGTGAGATAAATGAAAGGCCACAATTAGAAGCACTCAGGATCCTGAAGGATTTTATACTGGAGGACATCATAGAGATAGGGAGAGACATGACAAGAGGCAGCCTTTGACAAAATGCTGCGAACCTTTGAAGTTTCAGAAGATCAAAATGCTGAAGCACTTCCAGAATATAATAATGCTAGACACAAATGCATCCCACTGATATTATATTACAGTATAACTCCTTTAAGATCCAATGCTATTTCTCAAAATATTCTCGTGAAAATGAACTACGTAACAGCCAAGTAATCAAGTGTGCATTCTCTCCACAGTGGCACATCCCATCTTAGTACTCAACCTTTAAGTAGCTATTTGGCAAGGACGAAGGCTTAAGAACAAGAAGTATATAATTTACCAGCTTAGGGTCCAGGCCAATTTCCTGCTATGTGGCCAAATATCTAACTCTAATGACAATGTCCTTGAGGATTATTTGGAACTGAGTGAGAAAAATCCTAGAATATTATGCCAGTCCGTCTTCTATAAGTGAGCAGGGCTGACTGTTCAACATGGACAATGACCTGGACTACAGAACATTGCAAGGTTCAGATATCACATTACCACGATTGCTGCAGAGTGTTGGCTGGCTTCCAGCTTTCCATTACCACTAGGTTACTCAGAGGCAACTTGATCTCACTGAGATCCAATTCATCTCCCCGCTGAAGGGGGCCAGCCAAAAAATGCTAGACACTGAACACAGACAATCTATTTCAAATTGTTTTCTTTTTAATTAAGAGGAAAGACTTGCGTTTATGTTGCATCTTTCACTGTGTCAAATCATGCCACAGAGGTTTACAGCCATGTCGTTACTGAGTTATGCAGCACAGAATCAGACCCTTCAGTCCAACTCAGCCACACTGACCAGATCCCAATCTGACTCAGTCCCATTTGCCAGTGTGTGGTCCATATCCCCCTAATCCCTTCCTATTCATATACCCATCCAGATGCTTCTTAAGTGTTGCATTTGTACCAGCCTCCCCCACTTCCTCTGGCAGCTCATTTCATATACAAACCACCATCTGCCTGAAAACGTTACCCCTCAGGTACTTTTTAAAATCTTTCACCTTAAATCTATGCCCTCTGAATTTGGACTCGGGCTTAAGAAATCTATGACCATTCCACCCCACCAAATGGAGGTGTTAGCTCAAGGCCAGTATTGCTCTATGTTCCCAGGGAAATTAGGAATGATGGACGAGAGCGAGCATAAGGAAGTTAGTGATGCATCATTGATAAGTGTAGTTTCCTGGGGCTTATATGGTCGGTTTTGGCAGCTGGTAAAAGATTTGCTGATGTTAACCAATTTTTGTTTTCCCTTACCTTGCCTGCCCTACAATTAGCGTCACTGAACTCTGAAACTGTCATTGAATATTTTGGTATTCCTGTTGTAATTATAAAAATCAATAGAGCTTAATCTACTATTTCATTCAGTCACATTTTTGATCTGAATTTAATATTTTCCATTAAAAATTGATATAGAAGTTGACATTATTAGATTAGATTAGATTAGATTACATTACATTACATTACAGTGTGGAAACAGGCCCTTCGGCCCAACAAGTCCACACCGACCCGCCGAAGCATAACCCACCCACACCCCTACATTTACCCCTTACCTAACACTACAGGCAATTTAGCATGGCCAATTCACCTGACCTGCACATCTTTGGACTGTGGGAGGAAACCGGAGCACCCGGAGGAAACCCATGCAGACACGGGGAGAACGTGCAAACTCCACACAGTCAGTCGCCTGAGGCGGGAATTGAACCTGGGTCTCTGGCGCTGTGAGGCAGCAGTGCTAACCACTGTGCCACCGTGCCGCCCCATTATGTCATATGGGATAACAAATAAAATGGTTTTATTAGAATTCAGCCAAAATGCCTGTTCAGAACACATTGCCAATGATACACACTAGAGATATCATAGAATAGAATCCCTACAGTGTGGAAATAGGCCATTTGGCCCAACAAGTCCACACTAACCCTGCAAAGAGCAACTCACCCAGACCCATTCCCCTACATTTACCCCTAACCAATGCACCTAACCTACACATCCTTGAACACTATGGGCAATTTAGCATGGCCAATTCACCTAACCTGCACATTTTTAGACTGAGGGACAAAACCAGAGCACCCAGAAGCGACCCACACAAACATGGGGAGAATGTACAAACTCCACACAAGGCTGGGATTGAACCCAGGTCCCCAGCACTGTGAGGCAGCAGTGCTAACCATTGAACCAACATGCTTTTGCACATCTCAGTTAAATTAGTCAGACAGCGACTCTCTCCAACAATATGTGCTGACTATCCTTGGTCAAACCTTACCTTGAGAGCTATTGATTCTCAACAGGATTTCTTTGAAGAACATTACAAATACATAACAATATTGGGGCTTTGTTATGTTAAATGTGTTATACAAATTGCTGTTGTTCTGTTGTATAGCCAAATTGTTATGCTACACATTTGGCTTTATAATTATCTTCATGCAATAAAGCTACTAAAGCCCATTTTCCAAAATACTGCCGAGGTTGGAATTCTGAAATGAAAACATGAAATGCTGGAAATACTCAGCAGTTCAAGCTAAATCTGTAAAGAGAAAAGCAGAGTTAATGTTTCAAGTTGTTGACACTTCAATGAAGTCAGTATTCCTTTTGATGAGTCCCACAAGATGCCACACAGCTGAAAGGTGAGATTAACCTTCACCATAAATTGTCGAGAGTGTGGTGCTTGTAAAGCACAGCAGGTCAGGCAGCATCCAAGGAGCAGGAAAATTGACATTTCGGGCAAAAACCCTTCATCAGGAATAAAGTATTCCTGATGAAAGGCTTTTGTCAGAAATGCTGCTAAGGCGTTTGACAAGGTTCCCCATGGGAGACTGATTAGCAAGGTTAGATCTCACGGAATACAGGGAGAACTAGCCATTTGGATACAGAACTGGCTCAAAGATAGAAGACAGAGGGTGGTGGTGGAGGGTTGTTTTTCAGACTGGAGGCCTGTGACCAGTGGAGTGCCACAAGGATCGGTGCTGGGCCCTCTACTTTTTGTCATTTACATAAATGATTTGGATGTGAGCATAAGAGGTCCAGTTAGTAAGTTTGCAGATGACACCAAAATTGGAGGTGT